>NC_142588.1:13947443-14107443 GCF_965207765.1 Zootoca vivipara
AAATTGTTTACTTACAAACCCTTCCGATGTGTTTCAGAAAAGTTGCACAGGCAGTAAAACTTAGCTTACGGTACTTACAAAGTGACAAAAGTTCCTAGGTTATTGGTATAGGAACTTAAGAGTGGCTTGTGAAAGCCATGAGGTTGAGCTTCTTCAAACACTGAGCTTCTCAAGTAGATTGGGCACAACAGTAGGCTTGATTCATACATTAATTAAACTTTAGCATGTTGTTTATATAGAGCAGACATCCCCAGACTTCGGCCCTCCAGATGTTTTGGACTACAATTCCCATCATCCCTGACCACTGGTCCTCTTAGCTAGGAATCATGGGAGTTGAAGGCCAAAACATCTGGAGGGCTGCAGTTTGGGGATGCCTGATATAGAGGAAGCGTAGCTATTACATTTTAAATTACGTCCACCCGACTTCATAAGAATTGGGCAACTCCTGATTTGAGCCCCATCATTCTCTCATCTAGTTGTGCCTTTACTCTTAAGTAGAGTGGCCCACACTTTCAATATATTAGTCTGAACCATTAAAAAAGGGGAACAAAATAAGCATAAAATGTAAACCAAAGTTGTATTCTGAGTATTTGTACTGACAGATGCTCTTAGCTGATAGCACACCAAATGTATATTCTGTTTTCCTAAAGGGAAATAAGTGGAAGTCCACCAAATAAACTTTCTCTTGGCATGTTTTATTTTTCAAATGGAAGAAAAAAGAAAGATATTTCTGAGTGCTGGCTCAGTGTGCTGTTTCCCACCCCCACTCCACCCTCCCGTCTTAGCACACCAGAAATACGATCATGGCAGATAAGCTCGGCTAAAAAAAAAAAAAAACCAAAAAGAAATCAAATAAATAAATAAAAGGGGAGAGAGAAATAAGAGAAAGAGAGAGTGGGGGTGGGGGAGAAAGGTTATTTCAAGTATCAGAGAGGGGGCTAATTGTCAAGGTTATATCTCCACAGATGATTGATGTGAGGCTGGGTTTTTCTGTCAGCCTGTCACAAGGCAGGAATGTTTAATGTTCTCATTATTGGTTACGCTGTTGTGTATATTTCTCTGTCAGCACTGTGGACCCATCTGAACTGCCAAGGCACTTCAAAGCCCTGCAGGTCATTTATCATCCTCCTGACGCTGCAAATGTTCAGCCTCAGCTGAGTGCCAGAGATTTGTTATGACTTGAGAGCTGGCTGACAGGCAGGCCTGCCACACTAAAAGGATTCCTCTTTGTCACACTGCGAAAACATCAATGTTCCTATAATGGCCTACAACTGTCAAAGGGGACTGCCACCTGACAATTGTGTGGTCTCACTAATTTGCAGCCCGGCTACTTGTTTCCGTGAATTTTTCAGCTCGGTTTTGGTGTCACATACAAACAGCTCGCCATCTGTTGTCCTGCGCTGGGAGACCGGCGCAGCGCAGGCACAGGGGGGGGGAGCGGGGAGAGGGGGAATCATCACAGCATGGGGCAGGGAGTGGGTGGTAGTGGGTGGTAGACTCAGAACAACAGGTCAACAGAAAGCCTAGATATGGCTGTGCACACACCAGACCCCGTATTTGTTGCCCTAATTCATTTAGGGTGTGTTCACCTCTTAAAAGTTGCAGTGAAAATGGAGATGTGGAGGGAAAGAAAAGAACTTGCAAACAGCCAGAGAGAGCAAGAGAGGAGAGAGAGAGAGAGAGAGAGAGAGAGAGAGAGAGAGAGAGAGAGAGAGAGAGAGAGAGAGAGAGAAATATCAGGGCTTTTGTTTCCTTTCCCAGGCCATGACATGATTAATCGTTTTCTTCTGATCTAATTTTGGAACATGAAAAACAGCACATTTGTCTTGAAGAAAAATGATGTGCCGTACTCCGCAGATGGAAATTTCGAGCAATGAAAAAGATTAAAGTGAAATTCCACTCCTTAGACCTAATCATGAGTTGTAGATTATTCTGTCGTTCTAACCAGATGGTAGGCTTGATTCTGCAGCCCCCTTCTTATATTAATGAATTCTAGACTGTTATATTTGACTTAGGTAAGTGAAATGTCTATCAACCCTAATGGACTGCCAGCCAGCATAACACATGTTGTACCACTGAGGGTCCTTGCTCAATTTTTCATGTTTTATACTAATGTAGAACATTTTTGTTTCCTACTGTTTTCCATCATTGTCACTGTTTGCTAAATATTTTCACATTGTGGGGGAGAGGAGAGTTTAAAAAAAAAGTTGTGTCCAGAGCTTAATTTCCTCACATTGGTTGTGGCTATAATTCTACAAGTAAAACAGTCACCCGGAGCCATGCATACAAGAACTCAATAGTAACTTGATTAAGTTCCCAGTCAACAAGACTGCACTGGGCTGTACGTTAACAAACCTAATTATAGGCAACATGGTGATAAATTGTGTAAGATGTGTGGAGCACATCTCTGAGGTCATGTCTTGAAAAACAAGTTTTGCTCCCCGAGGGGACAGGATTGTAGGGTGCTATTGCCAATGAAAAGCTCATTGGGGCTTCCTCTTAGGTCGTCTTTCTGGTATTGACAAACGCTCCCCTTCCGGACGTGTCTGAAAAGATCAATGGAAGAATTAAAATTACGAAAAAGCAGAAATGTGAATGATGAGAGAGAAAACTGGGTTTTCTTTAACCTTGTGAATCCCACGCTACTATAGTCCTGCCGTTTCCGTCCGTTGTCATTTGAAAGTATAATCTGCTTTACCTAATAATAATAATAATAATAATAATAATTTTATAATTTATACCCTGCCCATCTGGCTGGGTTTGCCCAGCCACTCTGGGCGGCTCCCAACAGAAGACTAAAAACAGAATAAAACTTCAAACATTAAAAACTTCCCTAAACAGGGCTGCCTTGCCCATAACTGGCTCTCAAAATCGAGAGGTAAACATTGCGGTTTTTAAAAAATACCAGTTATTTCTTTTATTTTCTGGGCCACCCAGAGAACTTTGTTTCATTTATAAAGGATTATAAACTGCTTAATAATAATAATAATAATAATAATAATAATAATAATAAAGCAGTGTGCATAAGACAATATAAAATAATGAACAATAATGTGCGGATGAAACCAGCAATATGTAGAAGTGAATACTAAATTATCTGTCTGTCTGGGTTTAGCAAGCATCTAAAACAATTAGCACAGGCAGGTGAGGCATGAGGGGAGGATATAAGCACGTCAGCTTCTCCTCGGCTCCTGCTGTGACAACAGCAAGACCAGCTCCATGGAGAGCTCTCTTGAACAGCTTCAGTTTCACCATCAAGTGTGGGATTGTGGCAGGAGGGTCTTTGGTCATGTCACTGCAGTTGGAAAGTGTTTTGGACTAAATATAAGGAATAGGAGTTGGATGAAAGACTGCATTATATGGCAAGCTAACGAAGGTGATGGTTTGAATGAGAATTGTGAGTCCTTTGTTGGGGGAAGACAAGAGAGAGAGAGAGAGAGAGAGAGAGAGAGAGAGAGAGAGAGAGAGAGAGAGAGAGAGAGAGAGAGAGAGAGATATTAGGGGCATGGACTGCCCATAGGACATCCAGAGTTTGTTAAAAGGACAATATAATCATGAACATCTAGGTCACATTTCAAAAATGAAAAAAAAAAAAGATGATTACATTTTGAGTAGGAAGTTGGTGCTCATTAGAGCCCCGTGTACAAGTTTTCAAATTTCAGAGTGGGTGTGACAGACAAACCCGCCACCCCTTTCTATGACATTTCTACAATTTTAAAATTTTACCTTTATTTATTTATAAGGTCTCAAATGAACATGCCGTTATTAAAAGTACTAAACAACGCAGCTTTAAATTTTTTGCTTTTGCTTTTTTCAACCTTACCAGATAGTTGCTTTTTGAGGGTGGTGGTGATGATGATATTTACTTATATTCCACCCGTCTGACTGGGTTGCCTCAGCCACTTTGGGCGACTTCCAGCTATTTCAAACATCAAACGTTGATGCCTCTGGCACACTTCCCACAGCATCTATATTGGCAAATGCATGTGGAAGGAACTAAGCGGAGAAGGTCCAAAAAGACAATTCGCAGAGCATATGGGCAAACTTTGACCATGCAAATGTTTATGTTCATTATAGGCAGAGCTCTTAAGCAGTCCATAAAATTATGATTAGAAAGCAACTCTGGGGCTGTGTCTGATCTCTTCCCCCCCCCCCAAAAAATTCTATTCTTCTCACCAAGCGGTTGGCCGTTTTAAAAACTGGCACAAACCAAAAAGGGTGCTAGAACCATGCTTGAGACAGAATTGATCAGAGGTTACCAACAGTGTGAGAAAGGGTATAATCCCTATCGGGGGGGGGGGGAGTCCCTGCTTCACTATCTTGAGTGTAGCCCTGCATGTGAAAGTCACAATGTCCTGTTGCACCAGAAGTGGTTTAGTCATGCTGGCCACATGGCCCGGAAAGCTGTCTGTGGACAAACGCCAGCTCCCTCATCCTGAAAGCGAGATGAGCGCTGAACCCCAGTCACCTTTGACTGGACTTAACCATCCAGGGGTCCTTTACCTTTCTTCTTCTTCTTCCCAGTTCTCATCAATTCTACTCAAAAAGGATATTGTAGAGCTGGAAAAGGCTCAGGTGGGGTGGAAAAACAGCCGACAGGATTGCACTGCTCCTCTATGCAACATTTGTGGCATTTTAGTTTAGAGAAAAGTCACATAACAGGCAACATGAGAGAAGTGTATAAATTTATGCATTGCATGGAGGAAGTGGGTGGAGAAACATAACACTCGAATTCATAGACATCCAACGAAGTTGAACGTCAGGCGATTCAAGACAGACAAAGGAAAGTACTTCTTCACACACTCTCCAGTTGAACTATGGAATTTGCTCCTCAAAGAGGTGGTGCTGGCCACTAAAAGATTAGACAAATTCATGGAGGATAAGGCTGTCAGTGTCTATCAACCCTGATGGCTATGTTTTACGTCCCTTGCTGGAGGCATTATCAGTCGCTGGAAACTGTGGGAGGGGAGCATAGCTGCCAAGTTTTCCCTTTTCTCGCGAGGAAGCCTATTCAGCATAAGGGAAAATCCCTTTAAAAAAGGGATAACTTGGCAGCTATGGAGGGGAGAGTGCTCAGATCCTGCTGGTGGGCTTCCAATGGGCACCCAGTTGGCCAAAGTGAGAACAGGATGTTGGACTAGATGGGCCACTAATCAGATCCAGGTGACTCTTCTTATGTTAGGATAGCTCAGTTGGTAGAGCACAAGACTCTTGATCTCAGGGTTGTGGGTTTGAGCCCCATGTTGGGCAAATGTTTTCTGGGTTGCAGGAGGCAAGAAGAAGAAGAAGAAGAAGAAGAAGAAGAAGAAGAAGAAGAAGAAGAAGAAGAAGAAGAAGAAGAAGAAGAAGAAGAAGAAGAAGATAGCCCAAGGTCACCCAGCAGCTGCATGTGGAGGAGCAGAGACGAGAACCCGGTTCACCAGATTACGAGTCTATCGCTCTTAACCACTACACCACACTGGCCCTTGTGGTCCCTTCCAACTCTGTAATCCTATGATCCTATGTTCTTATGGTGCAATGCATGTGCAAACTCTTGCACACCTTCATGGGTTCGCCTCTCAAGTATATTGCTGAAACGAATGCTAGTGGGAATCCCCCCCCAAAAAAAGTTTGAAGTTGCAATATTTGCTGAATTTCAACAGGAGATGCAGTTGCATGACAGCTCTCGGAGCAGGCTGGTGTTTTATCCTCTTCATTCCTAGGCATATCTTTCAAACTGTTTGCATCTTACTATATGTATGCAGAGCTGCTCCTCGTTTAGTCGATCACAACCTCTGCAGGAAAGATAGCGCTCTCCCCCTCTTTTTTTGTGTGTGTGTCTAAACTGTTCCGATCCAAAAATAGCTTCTTAGAGACAAGTGATGAAATGGAAAAGCTGAGCATTGTGCAACTTCTGGTTTATAAAGCTACCGGGGAATCCTTCAGGATGAGGCTCTGCAAAAACGGGAGAGCTGTTTAGACTGTTATTATTATTACTATTATTCAGGCTATGTAGAAATAAGCTGGCATCTGATAAAAGAGAATCTCATTTGTAAATGAAATATTTTTGAGAGCAGCCACTAGCAAAATCTTTCCTGTGAAGTAAAGCAGCCCCAGCAAAACTCTTTAAAGAAACTGACAGAGGGGATTTGAAGGCAAAAATGCCACATGAGACTTCAGTTGCTAACGATATTTAGTGTGAACTACAAACAGCCTTCCATCCACATTCCTTTTGGTTGCAAAAATGCCTGAAGGCAAAGTTATTACAAAGGAACTCCAAAATTGCCCCCTAGTCCTTCTTCAGCAGCTCTCTGTCTGTAAGATTATTCAGTATTGGATGTTTATTTACTATTAAGTTTCATGTGTTTCAGAGAGTCTCAGACAGGGAGTGGGGGATGTAGGAGCTTTGAGGTGCCACAAAGCTTGAGCAGGCAGCACTGAGGATCAGGCCCTGAGACTCCCTGTCCCACCAGGACTTCTGGTTGGAGAAGGGAAGGTCAAGTAGCCAATAACATCAGAGACTTTTGTATGAATGGGAAATCAACCTCCATCCAATATTGAGAAATGTATAATCTGTGCCTATTGGGGACAGGGATGGGGTGCTCCATTCAGAGAACAGAAGCCCAGAGCCAAATTTAGGGCAGGGCCGGCAGTTCTCCCACACAGGGCACTGACCAATATTTATACGGGTACCTACACAAATGACACTGTCACTGGAAGGACAGATTGTGAAGCTGAGGCTCCAACACTTTGGCCACATCATGAGAAGAGAAGACTCCCTGGAAAAGACCCTGATGTTGGGGGAAATTGAGGGCACTAGGAGAAGGGGACAACAGAGGACGAGGTGGTTGGACAGTGTTCTCGAAGCTACGAACATGAGTTTGACCAAACTGCGGGAGGCAGTGCAAGACAGGAGTGCCTGGCGTGCTATGGTCCATGGGGTCACGAAGAGTCGGTAAACGACTAAACGACTAAACAGCAACAACAACAACAACAACAACAACAACAACAACAACAACAACAACCTACCCAAAGATAGAAATATTTAGGGAGGGCGCCAAATTTTGTCCTCGCTCAGGGTGCCATATTACCAAAGTCCGCCCATGAGCAGCCCAATAATTTAAAACAGATTGAAAGGTTGAAATTCTGCCCCAGTTGTAACAAAACACCAACTGTCATAGCTGTGGGGTGAATTGAGGGCCGTCACTCTGCATTTTTTCAAAGATTGGCCCTGAAAGTTCAATTCAAGATGGGTTCTTCACAACTAATGACAACCAGAGACACTTTTACCCTGAAAGCCCCTAATGGAGAAGCTTCCGTTCTGGTGCACTAGTAAGAGATGCTTGATTTTCACAAGAACGCCAGCTCCTCCTTGCCAATCTGGTGCAACTATCTCACATGAAGTGTGCTGCCTTCTCTGAGCTTTGACTTCAGGTTCTCCCTCCATGCCAGCAGCCTACTGATGTTCAGCCTAGCCAGTGACTCGTGTTCTTTTCCTGCTCTCAAGCCTGAGTGTCTGACTAGGTCTTTTACAACCAGAGTAGTACCAATGATCCAAGGTTGACAGTAGATGCTGCAAACCCCCTTAGAGCAGGTATAGCTAGCCTGGGGCCCTCCAGACTTTCTTGCGTTACAAATCCCATAATCTCTTCCCATTGGCCACAGTGACTGGGGATGGTGGAAGCTGCAGTCCAACAACAAGCTTGTTTTCTCCTGCTCCGGAGACCTGAACCAATGGCTTCAAGTTACAAGAAAGGAGATTCCGACTAAGAATCAGGAAGAACTTTCTGGCATTAAGACAGTGGAACAGACTCCCATGTATGCAATCCCATAAATCCCCTTTGGCACGACTACCTTGACAGGTGTTTCCTCTCTTCTCATTCTTTTTTTAAACTTGTGCATTTGATTTCTCCTTCCAGTGTGTAGCGTTTGTGGCATTTGTCGGTGCTGAGCTTCGTTTTATCAGACTTGCTTTATCAGTCTAGTTTCATTTTGATTCCTTCTGCCACCAGCTGCTGTGGTTCAGAGCGGGAGTTGGCATGTCACAACAGGCAGCGGAGGAGGGAGACTGGCAGAACATAACTGCACTCTGCTCAGCACTCTGTAGCAAGGCAAGGCTAAGCTAGAGGGAAAAGTTTCATTCAACCCTCTAAAGATTTCAGGGCTCTGTTTGACGCAAATCGTTGAAGCCCTTGTATTAATCTAGTGCATGGGTAGGCAAACTAAGGCCTGCAGGCCAAATCATGACCAATTGCCTTCTGGATCCGGCCCACGGACGGTCTGGGAATCGCCGCGTGGATCACCAGCGTGCACATTCTCTCCCTTTCCCTCACACCCGTGCCTCCTCCCTCCCACCTCCTGGCTTCTCCCTGCCCTGCCTAGAGGAGGAAGAGGCTGGGCTTTCTTGGTGCCAGCAGCAGCCGCACTTGAGCGACCGCCATTTTAAGCAGCCCCACTCCAGAGCCCTTTCACGTGCCACTCATCATCCCGCCGCTGCTGCCGCCGCCAGCCCCTACCGCTCACTAGACACAGGTAAGCAGCCACCGGGGCTGGTGGTGCTCTTGCATCTTTTTTTTCCAAAATATAGTCCGGCCCTCCACAAGGTCTGAGGGACAGTGGACTGGCCCCCTGCTGAAAAAGTTTGCTGACCCCTGAGCTAGTGTGTTGTCCCAAAACACTAAGGAAGCAAGAGTACTAAAATGTATGGTGTTATGGCCACCAACTGAGGCCAGTTCACATGATCGTCTTTGTAGTAGTAGTAGTAATAATAATAATAATAATAATAATGATAATAATAATAATACCCCACCCATCTGACTGGGTTGCCCCAGCCACTCTGGGCAGCTTCCAACATATATAAAAATATAATAAAACATGAAACATTAAAAAAAACTTCCCTATACAGGGCCTTCAGATATCTTCTAAAGGTTGCATAGTTACTTATCTCCTTGACATCTGATGGGAGGGCATTCCACAGGCTGGGCTACCAAGAAGGCCCTCTGCCTGGTTCCTGTATGAACTAGTGATAACATACATAACACAATAATTTTAATCAACACTGGCATCGTTACACACAGACCCCTTTTCCCATGAAAACAATTCAGTAGCAGAAATGACAATGTGAACTTACCCTCTTATGCCAGCTATATACAATTAACACAAGCTACCTCTATCTGATAAGTAACATGTTTCTAAATAGGCCTATCATGCAAAATGAATTGTCACCCCATACTAGACAGAGGGGCAGATGCCTTGTAGCAACTAATATTTTTTAAACCAAATGTTCTACAGCTTTAATACCTCAGCAAAAACACAGTAGGTCAAATATTCCTATAATGAGAAACCCATGACTTCGTGAAGTATTTCGGATTTCTTCACTTCCTTGGGTTAATGTTTCTTCAACATGTTCACCAGTGTTGTGCGTGTGTGCATTTTGAAACTTGAATTGGTAGTTCTTCTAGAAAGGTGATGATTTGCAAATGATGACTTCCAGCCTCGAATGTGCGGCATGTACAGCTGAATAGCAATCAAGGGGTTTTCCAGGTGACGTTTGCAATGTTACAGTTATCGCTCAAATTACAGTTTGTCAATCAGGCATGATGTCAACACCAGAGGCAAAACAAATATATCTGTTCCAGTACTATTGTAAAACTTTGTTTAAAGGTTCAGCTCCCGTGAGTGGATGAAGTTAGGGAGAGCGCAAACTACTTTCTGAATAGCTAAAAATTAGGGCTGTCACCTGATTAAAGAAAATTAATCAGGGATGTTTTTAGTCAAGCAAAACATTTTTAATTGATTCAGCTACCCAGTTAAATCACTAAATCCTACTAAAAATTAAGGAGTAGAATTAGATACAACTTTCCTAGGGCTTAAGAATGCAACAGTATGTTTCCGAGCACAATTCAGAGTGTTGCTGTTCACCTTTTAAGCCCTAAACAGCCTCAGCCCTGTATACCTGAAGTGGTGTCTCCATCTCCACCGTCCAGCCTGGACACTGAGGTCCTCCTCCGAAGGCCTTCTGGTGGTTCCCTCACTGCGAGACGTGAAGCTACAGGGAACCAGGCAGAGCGCCTTCTTGGTAGTGGTACCTGCCCTGTGGAACACGCTCTCATCAGATGTCAAACAGATAAACAACTATTTGACTTTTAGAAGACATCAGGGAAGTTTTTTATGGTTGATGCTTTACTGTGTTTTCAATATTTTGCTGGGAGGCGCCCCGAGTGGCTAAGACACCCCAGTCAGATGGGCAGCATATAAATAATAAAATTGTTGTTGTTGTTGTTTCCATAATGGCAAGCCAGTCTCACAAAGAAAAGACAAAATAAAAAAAAAATCCTTCCAGTAGCACCTTAGAGACCAACTAAGTTTGTCATAGGTATGAGCTTTCATGCGCATGCACACTTCTTCAGATACGGCAGCCATCCCCTCTTGTTCATCCTTAGCATATCAGAATCCTAAATTGTCTGCACCTGTACATAGATCTTCCATTTAGTTACCATAGGACATAGGTGATAGCAATTGATGGTTCTATTTTTCACATATTTGTCTAATCCCATTACAAAACCATTTAAACTACTGGCTATCTTGCATCAGTAAATTCCATGTGTGGATGATGCATTCTGTGAAGAAGTGGAAGATCTGGCTCCAGGCTTGATCCTCAGAACTTGTCCCTCCTACAGTAGTAGTCCCCACGCTGACAGACCTACCTGGCAACAGCACTCCTCCCCCAGTTTCTTCTAAGTTTCCCCACAATACCAACATTGTAGTGTCACTCAAGGGCATTGTGGGAAACATAAATGGAAGCTGCCTAGTGGTGAGTGTCAGGAAAAATTTTTTAAGAGGGGTCAGGTCAGGCTGTACTCTTCTGCAGTGGTGAGGCCCTGTAACAATGCCACATGTTGAATCCTAAGAAGTACTCTTCTCCCACACACACACCACACCACGTCTTCAACTTATTACCAATAATTTTAATTGGGGGTATCCAAATTTTATTATGAGAAGGTGTCAAGCTTCGGGGAATCTGTTTCCTCCCAGCACAGTAGATAAGAAGCTCAAAGAAAGGAACATCTTACTAGTTAGAAACTTTTATAATCACAGCGAGAGAACAAATAACACATCTCCTAGAATGGCGGTGCTCCCAATTAAGGATAACACTCACTTCTATCCCTATTAATCTATGTCGCTTCTACATTTTGTAATCTGATCTTGTAACCTCTGTGCTTTCTGTTCTGAGATTTTCTGAGCTCTTCTTCACCTTGGGCTGAGTGGAGAAATGCTGTCCAGAGACTGTAAATGTGTTAAACCTCTCTCCCCCAGTGTTTCTTCTCCTAGCTGTTCCCCATCCAGTATTTCCCAGCTTCTGCCTTCTGAACAACGCCCCTCTGCGAACCACTGTTCCAAATCAATAGTGTCCTCCTGCTCCTGGGAAGATACAGGAGCGGGGAAGGGAGAGACTCCCACCATTCCTCCTCAGTGCAGCCCTCCACAGCACAGTCTCTGACAGAAGGGGAGCAAGGTTTTTCTCTTTCCATTTCCTTCCCAATATTCATTGACATCTCTCTTGTCCCACTCCATTACTAAACTTATTTCAACACTAAAAAATACCCCAAGTGCTTAAGGGGCAGTGATCTCTCCTCTTGATCCTTTGGCTCACCCATTGGTAAACATCAGCAGCCCATTGGGAATGATATTTCTGTGCTACGTCAACACTAGATCTGGCCAAAACACCCACAGAGAGAGAGAGATTTCACAAACCAGTTTGCAATTTACAAATAATAATAATAATAATATTTTGTTTAGCTTCTGCCCCTCCATCCCCAGCCCCACCCCTTGAAAAGCACACCAATTTTTATATTTGGGGTATAGTCATACCTTGGTTTGTGACCGCCTCCATTTGTGACCAATTGGTTTGCGACTGTCACGGACCCGGAAGTGTTTACATCGCAGAGCGCAGATGCGCAGAAGTGACCTGCGCAGCATGCGCAGAAATGCTCTATCGCCGCTTTGCGAACGCGCAGAAGAGGCCCTTGGTTTGCGACCAACTTGGGGAGCAACCGGCTCCCCGGAATGAATTGCGAGCGCAAACTGAGGTATGACTGTACTTCTATATTTTGTTTCCAGGAAGAGTGTGACATTGCCATGTAATTGCATGAAGACATAACTCTGTCTTCTGTGATTCGCAGTCTTGATGCATGTGGCTGTATGCTTCATATGCCAGTAACATCATGCAAGATCACATTGTGTTGGCATGGGACTGGCTTCAGGCAGACTTTCCGATGTTCTTGTTTACAGAAGTCCTTCCCACCTTGAGTATAACCCCCCCCCCCGCCCCGTACAGCCCAATAGACTAGACCCCAGGAGCAGATATCGGGCAGAAGATGGCAGCACAGCTCAAGGGCAACATCATATCTTGCAGAGCTATCTTTTAGATCTGGGGAGAGTGCAGCCAATTTCTCACTGCAGTTGTTCTTAATCCCCACATTATCTCTTCCATATTTAGATACTTGCTTATATTGTTTGGTTTTATGATTATGCAGAATACCACTCTGGATACTTTTAGCAGAAGAACAGAACGTTCTTGTTGTGGTTGTTTGTTGTTGTAATGTTTGATCCCTACGCTCATTAACAGAGGCACAGACAGCTCATATCATTGTCCTGAATATTATCTGGGATGTTCTGGGCAGCTGCCAAGTCAGTGCAGACAATGTCATTTTGACCCAAATGGTTGAAATTTTGCACGCTTCAGAATGACCTCAAGGAATCATTCTTTCTTTGAAAGATTATTGGCACATATATTTATAAAGCTATAATCCATTAAGCATTATTACCTTGACCCCTTTCCACACATGCTCACACATATATACAGCCATGTAATTGAGAGCTATATTGGTAGGGAGTCAGAATAAGAAACATAATAATGAATGCTAATGGTTACCATCATCACCTCAATAAAACAGAGTTCAATGGAATGCACATTTCAGCAGCATAATTCCAGAACAATGACAACAGAGTGACATTTGCATAATAAATCATTGTTAAATATATCCTGGGTTCGAAAATGGTTAAATTCATCACATGTTGTTGTTGTTGTTGTTGTTTAATCGATGTCATTAAAGATGGCTGGTGCTGGCATGTAAACCAACCAGCTCCCCGGAATGATGAATGAGTGAACAGCTGCAGAGCTCCCATTCATGTCTGATTATTGTGAAACACATCATCAGAACATCCCTGCTCTTTAGTCTTTAGTCTAAGACTGGGCCAGGTATTGACTTGGGGCAGGGATAGCCAATGGAGTGCCCTTCAAATGTTAAATAATAATAATATTATAATAATAATTTATTATTTGTACTCCACCCATCTGGTTGGGGAAACCTGGCTGGGTGGCTTCCAACAAAATTTTAAAATACACTAAAATGTCACACATTAAAAAAATTCCCTGAACAGGGCTGCCTTCAGATGTCTTCTAAATGTCAGGTAGTTATTTATCTCCTTGACATCTGACGGGAGGGCGTTCCACAGGATGGGTGCCACTACCGAGAAGGGCCTCTGCCTGGTTCCCTGTAGCTTTGCTTCTCGCAGTGAGGGAACCACCAGGAGGCCCTCGGCGCTGGACCTCAATGTCCAGGCAGAATGATGGGGGTGGAGAAGCTCCTTCAGATATACTGGGCCTGAAGACAGCCTTAAACAGCATGGCCAATGATAGCCATGGGAGTTGTAATCTGACAACAAAGGTAACACAGGGACGTGGGTGGTGCTGTGGTCTAAACCACTGAGTCTCTTGGGCTTGCCAATCAGAAGGTCAGCGGTTCGAATCCCTGTGACGTAGTGCACTCCTGTTGCTCTGTCCCAGCTCCTGCAGTTCGAAAGCACGCCAAAAAGTGCAAGTAGATAAATAGGTACCACTGCAGCAGGAAGATAAATGGTGTTTCCGTGCGCTCTGGTTTCCATCACAGTGTTCCGTTGTGCCAGAAGCAGTTTAGTCATGCTGGCCACATGACCTGGAAAGCTGTCTTGTGGACAAATGCCGGCTCCCTCGACCTGAAAGTGAGATGAGCGCTGCAACGCCATAGTCACCTTTGACTGGGGTCCTTTATCTTTACCTTTTTACCTTTAATCTGACAGCATAATTTAGCAGGATAAAGCACCATATTTTGTTGGGAATTGTGGGTAGGTATCAGCCCCAGATACTAGTTCTAAAAGGTTTTTCTGCTAGTCCTGGCCATGCTTATTTTCCAACTTGCAGAATCGCAGTTAGAGAAAGGACGACATGGTTGCTTGCCCACATCTTCCTGCCTCTCCCACTTCCTGTTACCACTTGTCTGATGGAATAAAAGCCACAGCTAATACGCTTTATCCCAGGCAAATCTTAGTTCCTACCCTCTCCTGTCATCACGATACATCCATGGCCTATCTGAACAGAAGTATGCCGCCTCCATTGACCTTATAAGAGAGCCAAAGAGCTCCCTCGTGGTTGCTTGTCTGATGCTCAGTTGCTGAAGCAAAAGCAGTCAGGACACTGGGGTCTCCTCATTCTGTTCAAACTCTGTCTGCAGTCTCTGGGATTTGCCAAACTTAGAATCATAGAATCATAGAGTTGGAAGAGACCACAAGGGCCATCCAGTCCAACCCCCTGCCAAGCAGGAAACACCATCAAAGCATTCTTGACATATGCCTGTCAAGCCTCTGCTTAAAGACCTCCAAAGAAGGAGACTTCACCACACTCCTTGGGAGCAAATTCCACTGCCGAACAGCTCTTACTGTCAGAAAGTTCTTCCTAATGTTTAGGTGGAATCTTCTTTCTTGTAGTTTGAATCCATTGCTCCGTGTCCGCTTCTCTGGAGCAGCAGAAAACAATCTTTCTCCCTCCTCTGTATGACATCCTTTTATATATTTGAACATGGCTATCATATCACCCCTTAACCTTCTCTTCTCCAGGCTAAACATACCCAGTTCCCTAAGCTGGGAATTATATGGGAATTATATATATATCCTTATTATATGGTCTGAGTTTGAGAAGTTTTAATGGAGATTCGTTATGGCTACACTGCTCTTTTCTCCCTTTGACACTGTTATAATCCTTAGAATGTTTTTTAATTTTTAATTTTAAAAGCAGCATATAACTAAAACAATTGTGGTAATAACAATCAGCTTCCTCCATTAGAATGAATGGGGAAGGTGATCTGGGTTTAAGAGCGCTTTGAATGCATAAGATCTCATACCTAGAACATTTTTTAAAAAAATTAAGTCATAGGAGCGACATACAATTGAATAAGCATTTATATTTAATAAAATAATAATAATAATAATAATAATAATAATAATAATAATAATGTGCTACATTTCTACTGTTTAGTATTAATAAATAACAATGCTTT
Organism: Zootoca vivipara; assembly: GCF_965207765.1. Taxonomy (NCBI): domain Eukaryota; kingdom Metazoa; phylum Chordata; class Lepidosauria; order Squamata; family Lacertidae; genus Zootoca; species Zootoca vivipara. The sequence goes on from NC_142588.1 coordinate 13,962,797, forward strand.
GCATTTGATTACGCATTTCCTGATGCTCATTTTAGAAGGTTCAATCACATAACCACCCATTATGTATGCCTTATTGAGTCTTCTGCTGCCATTGAATTTAGAGGGAATTTTCTATTCATTTCCATGTTTGCATAAGAGCTAAGTAATTATTGCCTTTGTCCCATCATCACCCAGATAAAAGCTTTAATTGCAGAAAAAAGTTAAACAATTAGATGTTTACTAAAAAGAATTTGCTGGAATGAATGTTTTTGGAAATCATTTGATATGCTTAAATTACTCATGCAAGATTAATACAAGTGTTTCTAAATAAAGAGAATAGCCATAAAGTATATTACCCAGTAAATGCATTCATTAGTATTTAATTACGAGAAACTGCTATCAATTATTTAACATTGCTACAAATTGTTCAGAGAATGGATACATTTTTCCTCCGCTATTAATATTTTCAATTACTAACTGTATGTACTTGTAGTTTTTCCCCTCTCACGGGTGCTAATTTTCATGAAGTATCTGTAATCTATTATTATATTTGGTGTTAGTCTTAAATAGTTTTGTCTTAGGAATCACTGGAGTGCAGATTAACTTTAGTTTCTTCTTTCCCCACCCCCCAGCTGTACGTGTGAAATACAGGCCCTGAGTATCTCTTAATCACTTACAATCAGTCCTAGGAGAGCAGCGTATCCATTTTATTGCACAGAATTTTCTAAATTACAACCAGAGAATGAAGAATCATTTAAAACATTATGTTCCAGGGCACAGCCTCACATTTCTTTATGTTGCCATTGGTGTGTGTCCTGATCTGACCGACTAAGGGAGGTAAGGCAAATGGGTAGGGTTAAGGGCCTGGGGTGGGGCTATAGAAAAATAGCCTTGGATCTGAGAGTTCCTTCATGGCTGAGGTATCCCACTCGAGTGCCAGGAGTGAACCAGCAATAAATCACACTGTGCAAGTTGGAATTAACCTTTATTGGCAAAAAGCATGATTGACACATGCTCATCAGGCCTGATGAGCACAGCAATATGAAATGGTCACCACCTGTATTTACAAATTTGCTTAGTGAGCATCCAATATGGGAGGGGGGTTAGTATCCATTCTCATGAGTTTTCACTTTACACTTTACATGTTGATGGTGCTATAATTGTACAGTACCCCAAGGAATTATAGACCCCAGTAACAGCAATGTATGAGAGCATCTTGGCAATTCAACAGATATACCCCTTCTTCTTCTTCTTTGGTGATCACTCGTAGCCAAGTAAGATTGTCTTCCATGAACACGGTCTTAACAGTGAGTCCATAAGTGCCTGTGGAGGCTAATTCTGGATCCACACGTCCTTCCACAGTGGGGGCATAAAAGTGTCCGGGCGGGAGTTGATCATGGTGAGGGTTTGCCAAGCATGCCTTCCTCTTACCACATTTCTCACTTTTGTCCTGAGTGTGAGCGTCTTCAAAGCCCACGACACCTTTGGTAAAGGCTGTTCTCCAATTGAAGCGCTTACAGGCCAGTGTTTCCCAGTTGTCGGTGTTTACACATTTTTAAAGATTTGCATTGAGAGAGTCTTTGAACCTCTTTTGCTGACCACCAGCATTACACTTTCAATTTTTAAGAAGAAGAAGAAGAGTTTGGATTTGATATCCCGCTTTATCACTACCCTAAGGAGTCTCAAAGCGGCTAACATTCTCCTTTCCCTTCCTCCCCCACAACAAACACTCTGTGAGGTGAGTGGGGCTGAGAGACTTCAGAGAAGTGTGACTAGCCCACGGTCAACCAGCAGCTGCATGTGGAGGTGCGGAGGTGTGAACCCGGTTCACCAGATTATGAGTCTACCGCCCTTAACCACTAGTTGCTTTGGAAGATGATAATCAGTCATCTACACAACATGACCAGTCCAACGAAGTTGATGTTGAAGAACTATTGCTTTGACACTGGTGATCTTTGCTTCTTCCAGTACACTGGCATTAGTTCGCCTGTCTTCCCAAGTGATGTGCAAATTTTTTCGGAGGCACCGCTGATGGAACCTTTTAAGAAGTTGGAGATGCAATTTATACATGGCCCACGTTTCACAGGTGATGCTGGATTTTGGCATCAATGTAGGCCCTTGTGGAAAGATAACTGTCCAGGTAGCAGCAGAAATACCCCTAACAAAACAAACACATCTGGGAATAAGAAAGGATTTTAGGTCTGGCTGGGTGACAGCAACCGTATAAAACATTCATAGGATGCAATCAAGGCAACTGAGAAAGATGTTTAACAAACAAAAGGCTTTTTGGCTGGGTGGTCTAGTTACGTAGTTCAAAGCAACCAGTAAGTGTTTCATCTATAGTAAGTCCTTAAATAATTTCTGCACATACACCTATAGACATCTGGCTTTATAGTACACACCACTGACCAACAAGAGTTTTCATTAGCATTTATGAATGTAATTTTCCATTCTGGGGCAAGTGTCACTCAATTTGCAATACAGCTGAGCAAATCTGAATTTGGAACCAAGCAGTTACAAACCTATATGCCACATCTTTATTTATTTCTTTAAAAAAATGTTTTAAAAACAACAACAACCAAGTTGTATTTCCTTCACCTCAAATTTGGAATTCCTGATTACTTTGCCATATGAACTGTTAATGGTTTGTTTTAGGTTTTCTTCTAATGCATTTTCTTGCTTGCGCCCAAAGGACAAACAATCTATTATTAAGCTGGTCAGCCTTTACAGTCTGATGAGTGCTGGAAGTCTGGTTTTCCTGTGTACATAGAACAAATAGTTTCTGGTGTGAAGAACAACTTCATGATCACACTCAGTACCATGAGAGAAAGAGCGTAGACAGAAAGCTTTAGAAGTGCGAGATATGACAACATCTACATGGGTAAGGGGCTTTTGCTATTCAGGCTTTTACAGGTGGCCAGAGTTTTCCAGCGATAACAATTAGTCCATTTTTCTTCTTAAATGCATCCCTGATGAGTATCTGAAAAGACTGGGTGAAGCAACAGAAGCATAATTAACTGTCTTTCGTTTGCTAATAATTACACAAAAATAAGTGCTCACAGCTTAATTATTCTTTTTTTCCAGGCTCTGTTTTAAACACGCACACACACAAACTAGTTAATATGCAGAGAATCCTCAATAAACATGCCAAGAATGTTTAATGATTATACCAAATAACCTGTATAGTTCTCAAATGTGTTTTTTTTATATAAAAAAAAGCTATTGTGAACCTTAGCATAAAAACACAACAATTTGAGGTCGTTGTCCAGTAGCCATTGTTCGGACGGGTGGCATATAGAGAACCACTTGAAAGCTGTGTTATTCTCCTGCTGAGACCTTTTTCCATGTTCTGAAGAAATCTGGGTGTCAGAGTTTTTCCACATGTCAAGTTTACTCTGGTGGAAAAGAGGTGACGGAGGTATACAGAGCTGAAGTTTGCATTCTTCGTCCTTAATCAGTCTGAAGCTAATTAGCAGCGTCCACACAATAAAGCCACAAGTCATTAATCATGGAGGATGGTAGCAGTCAGACTCCACACCCCTCCCCAGGGCACAACACATCCAGAAAAGTTCTCTCTCTCTCTCTCTCTCTCTCTCTCTCTCTCTCTCTCTCTCTCTCTCTCTCTCTCTCTCTCTCCCTTTTTGTGTAATGGCCCTTCCAAAGTCATGAGGACCCCCTTTTCATGGTCAACAGTGTGTGAAGTATAAGCCGAGCCTTGATGTGGCATACAATGGGCCTCTCTTCAAACATCTATCACAGTTCTCCTTTTATTTATTTTTTTACTCTTCCCAAACATAATAAAGTCAACTGATGGCTTTATTCTTTTCCTTGAGCTGAAGCATAGCTGGCCCGGGGATTTTAAAAGCTCTAACCAGGATGGAAATTGTAAAAGAAAAAGATTTATTCTATTTCATTTCATCAAAAAGTGATTTCTCTCTACAATTTGGAAGAATGGTAGCTTTGGTCTTGGTGAGCTCATTTTTCTGTCTGTTGTTGTTGTTTAACCAAATAAAATAAAATAAAGGTAGTCTCTAATATTTCCTGTCTATGCTTGTATATGTATATGGCATTCATCTTGTTCTCAGTGTGCACAGTTCGTATTTAGTAGCAGAGGTTTTATTTAGCATTTTTTTTGCCACATTGCAGGCTTAGTGTATAAATTTATTGTTATTATTGGTTTTTGTTTTGTTTTTTTGTATACCGCCCTTTATAGAAAGAGCCCAGGGCGGTGTACAACATTAAGAAAACATTTTATGTAGTGCAATAATGAAGACATAGTGAAAGGCATAAGAATAGACAGCATAAAAATAAAAATAAAAAATAAATTTAAAAGAACATAAAATAAATAAGGAAAATTCAGTCCCCGGTCTGCATAAAGGTTGGCTATACATAGTAGGGATGCAGGTGGTGCTGTGGTCTAACCCACTGAGCCTCTTGGGCTTGCCAATCAGAAGGTCAGCGGTTCGAATCCCTGCGACGTAGTGCGCTCCTATTGCTCTGTCCCAGCTCCTGCCAACCTAGCAGTTTGAAAGCACACCAGTGCAAGTAGATAAATAGATACCGCTGTGATGGGAAGGTAAACGGCGTTTCCGTGTGTTCTGGTTTCCATCATGGGGTTCCGTTGCACCAGAAGTGGGTTAGTCATACTGGCCACATGACTCAGAAAGCTGTCTGTGGACAAACACTGGGTCTCTTGGCCTGAAAGCGAGATGAGCACTGCAATCCCATAGTTGCCATTGACTGGACTTAACCGTCCAGGGGTCCTTTACCTTTTTTTGTACATGTACGGTATAATTCCATTATGCATAAAGCAGCCTGTAGGTGCCGGCAACACATATTTTTACAGTTCGGGGAGGTCAGCGAGGGGGAGATTTTCAAAGAAAATGATCACACCCACCCACAGAAAAGACAGGGAAATGTTTTACTGAAAACATTAGCTGCCTATTTGGAAATGAATGCATGTAACACCAAGTTAAACTACAGTGGCAAGAATGTTACTTGCCCAAAAATGGAAAGAAGAAGAAGTCCCAACAAAAGAAGAATACAGTAGATACAAAAACTTATGGAATATGCAGAAATGGCAAAATTTACCGGAAGAATAAGAAATCAAGTTAACGAACTTTTTATAAAAGGATGGAAATGGCTTATTGAATAATTACAAACCAACTGTAAACAGATAAGAACATTGGCAGGAGTGTTGCAATAACCTGAAGTTTTATAAGAATGCATATTTAAAGTAGATGAATAAATGAGTATGTTAAGTTAATTTGGAATATGCAGAAAAGATAAAGAATAAATTTAAGGAACCGCAGAAAGAGGGGGAAGGAAGTCGGGTTTCAAAATGCTAAAATGACTGTAAAATTATTGAAATGTATAAAATGAAAATCGTAAATGAAAATTAACAAAATAAAATAAACTTTTAAGGGGAACCCCAAATCAATTTGCCAGTTTCAGGGCAAGGGGCTTATCGAGGTGGAGGAGCTTCTTTTTAAAAATGATTTTTACATTTTTATTTATGTATCTTCCAAAAAAATTATATATACAACTGACAATTGCCTTTTTTTTAAAAAAAGAATGCTGTTTAGCAGGTTAATTTCATTGCCCACATTTCAGAAACGGCCATATAACACACACACAGCAGCCCCTTCATAACCACACTCTGTCATTATGTAGAGGGGAAATAGTAGCCACAAGAGGAGGGACCACCATTTCTTCCCACAGTGACACCACATACAGCCTTATTCTAAGGGAGTAGGGAGGCTGGGGTTAGGTGCTGAGGTGTGGCAGCCAAAAAGGGCCACAGCACAGCTCCCTCCTCGTATTCAACAAGCACAATGTTATTTGATTCAGATGCGCGCCCACAAAAAAACACCTTTACGTTCTCTCAAGCCTTTGCAGCTTGGTGATTAAAATCTGAAATAAGTAGTCTTTCTGTGTCCTTCAGGCATTGGTGGTTATTTTCGTTTTCGTTTTGTGTAAATCTGAATTGCTTTGTTATCGATCGAGTTTTATTTGTTCTGTTCCGTATTGGAATGCTTTATCTTATGACATGAGCCAACTTGGGAGTCCCTGACAGGGTCAAAAGGCAGGTAATAAATATTTTTTAATCTAGATAGCACCCTACTGAAGTGAATGGCAAAGTACCAGTGTGAGAGAGATGTGTGAATAGCTCCCTTAGGATGTTCATCGCAGCTCTAAGATCACTTGTTTCTTATTAAGTTCTATAAGTTCAAGCCACAAGAGGATGTATTTAGATTGGCTGTAAATCTTACTTTTTTGCAGGTTCATTCAAAATAATGCCTCCATTGATCTTACTGCAAAATGTAAGGGTTTCAGGGCAACGACATTAATGATGTTAATGAAACTATCAGCCCAAATCTGTGAAGGGAAATGTGTCTTGGGAACTCACTTCTTGGATAGGAATAAATGCCTCATTCATCTTAAACCATCAGCCCAAGAATATTGTTTATGTTAAATAGAACAATAAATTACTTTACATGAAATACACAATAGCAGATGCCTAGGTGTACTCATTCATTAGTCACCCCCTGATTTCCATCCTGAGAAATTTTAGGCACACCGTGATACAACTGTAAAGTTTAAAGGCTGGCAGCTACATGGGTACATAAACATTATAGCAGCTCCCGTGGAATGAACCCACAGAAAATCAGCTCCCAGGTCACTGAAACGACATTTGGAGGGTTCCCCAGTGATGGGGATATTCACACATTCATATTTTCTGTATTTCCAGTCGGAGGTCCTCAGGGCAGTACAAAATAGCCTTTTAAAAGAAACGATTCAATACGAGAACCATACAACCAAAATACCCCAAGAAATTGGAAATTAAGATAATCCAGCATTTGCTGAACTGGCGGTCATAACCATGTCCCTGGCTGCAAGGAAAGAAGGACTGATGCTGTACAGGCTGAGTTAATGGCACTGTAGCTATGAACACGCTGTACATCAAAGCAGAGCCTTAATTACAGCATAATTACCTTTTCATTTATTTTCTTCGGTGAGTAAATTGATACCTCACTAGAACTTTCCCCGAGACTGTAAATTAAACTATCATTAATAACATTATATTTGTCCTAATTTGTGTATCCACGCTCGTTTGTCTGGTTTTTATTAGCCAAAGCAAAGTAGGTTTGTAGAAATCTGGCAAGTAATCTTATTGTAGAGTGGAGAAATGTCAACCGATCCCCATGATAGGAAAGTATAAACAAGGAGTGTTCTATCTGATTTATTAATAGTAGTAAATATGCCATATACAAAGTGGCTAGGGTTTTTCTGTAGATGAAGAGGCTATGTTAATTCTAGGAAAATCTCTTTGCATGGCACAAGAGTGAGTGGGAAAATCCAAATCTGACATCAGAATGTACATTCTTAAAAATGTTTACCCACATTTTCTCTTCAAATGCACTTTGGACTATTGGTAGCTGCATCATCAATCAACAGTTTATAGGTCTGTGGTACAAATCTATTGCTTCCTCTCGGAATTTTTATCTTCAAAAACCTGAGTTTTTCAGCATAACAAAACAATTTTCATCTCAAGTTTCTCAAGATGAATCCAAAATGGAGGTCTCTCCTTTGCGACTCCACACCTTGGAAATCCCTCACCAGGGATATATGTATGGCCTCATCACTGCTGAGTTTCAAAAAGAATCTCTGGGCACATATCTGCAGCACAACCTTAACCACGTATACTCTGGCGACTCAACTAGATTGGTAAAGAAAAAACGTTTTATATGCGATATAACACTGTGGCACCAGATGGCGCTGTGGAGTTCTGTTTTTGCCGACGTGATTTTTCTTTATAAAGGTGACAGCGCATTTTTCTGAAGCGCTTCTTTGATGTGTCTAGATCTAGACTGGTTCTGCATTCTGCATTCCAGCGGAAGCAGTGGGGCAAGTGGGGCTTGACCCTGCCTCATAGGTGAGCTGACTCTGGCAAAGTTAGGAGCAAAGTCTTGTCCAAATCTGTGCTTGGGTCAGTTGTGGTGTACTTGGGGAGAAAATGTATTTAAGGCTGGTATGGGTGAATGCTGTCCCTGAATTTTCATGTGTTTTAGTGTACTGTATTTTATACGCTGCCTGGGGAGGACAGTGTGCCCTGAAGGAAAGGTTAGAAATGTTTTAAATAAATAAATAAAAACCACAGGACCTGGAATAAATTAGCAAAGCACAGTCAATCCCATTAAAACATAAAAGGTAAAGGTACCCCTGACCATTAGTTCCAGTCGCGGACGACTCTGGGGCTGCGGCGCTCATCTCACTCTATAGGCCGAGTGAGCCATCTACTAAATATTGCCACATATCAAGTGTCAAATATCACATAAAGAAATAAAATATCAAACACTGAAAACAAATCTAATCGGATGTCAGATATGTACATATATCAGCTCTTCAGTGAATATTCAGAGAATATTGAGTGTATCTAGGGAATATTTGAAATAGACATTCGTTAGGGGAGAATTATGGGAGGCAAATTTGCTTCATCTCTAAATAGCAGTTATTTCTTCTGGACAAAACACTAAACTTTACCAAATTAGTTCTGAAAACAGTTCCAACATACAATGTAAAGTGTGCCTACAATTGGTCCTGTGATCAGAAGGGCATTCTAATAAATACAAGCCAACACAGCTTGTGATTCACCAAGTCACATGCAACCCATCAGCCATGTACTGTAGTTTATATACTGTTGGCTTACTATCAAAAGATAATAGAAGTTGATGCCTCTGACTTTGCTCATTTAACTTGCCAGTAGCTGGTCACCTAAACTTATTTTCCTAGCCTAGCTCTGATCTCAGAAGTGAGCTGGATTTAGGAAGTGTAGGTGGGTTCCCCACAAGGCAAGACACAGTGATAACAGCAAGAACCTTTGTTGAACTACATAACTGGGAAACAGGGGCAAAGCAATTTCTGAAAGCCTGGGCCACTCCTACTCCCAACGTGATTGGCTGTTTAAACTTCCAATCTGCGAATCACGACTCAGGGTTCAAGGGCCAATGGTAGAGGCCCAAATCCTGAAATGTTCTGTGATTGGACATCATGTATCGAATCAGAACACAGGAGCTCAGACTATTTAGTCCAGATTCAAGCTCAGGAAAACACAGACCACTGAATACATAACAATTTGGGAGCAAAGTTTATGGGACAGAGTACCACTGGGGAGTAAGGCAGCAAAGAGGAATTGGCTCCCCTCATCTGCACTCCCCTTTTTAGGTTAAAATGAGATACCCTCCTACCACCCTGGTTTATAGATGATTGAAACAGGCACATGATGTAATAGTTATTGCCATCAAGTCACTCAAGACACAGGAGATGCGTCATCAGGGTCAGGGCCATCTTTAGCAGATGTGGCGCCGGGGTGCAAATATCTGCCCAGTGCCCCCAAGTTACCACAGATAGTGTTGGGGTGGCCATAGCTGCACACTACCAGCCATCGGGGGGCACAACTCTCCCCCATGCCGCTGTGGGAGAGCGATCCCCACAGAGGCTTGGGAGTGAAGTTATGCCCCTCCCAAGCCTCCTCGGGAGGAGAGCAATCACCGCAGAGGCTTGGGAGGGAATCTGCGCGCCTGCCAGCCATATGCTTGGGAGTGAAGTTGCGCCCCTCCCAAGCCTCTGCGAGGATCGCTCTCCTCCCGAGGCTTGGGTGGGAAGCTGCATGTCTGACAGTCTTATGGTTGGCGGGGCACAGCTGGCGTGCGTGCAGGGAAAGGGGAGGCCACTGGCAAAGCCGTGCAGCTCCTGCACTTGCTGGGGCACCCCTGAGAAACTGGCACCCTGGTGCAACGCACCACTAAGCCCTATGGGAAAGACGGCTCTGATCAGAGTCTGCAAACATCATTGCTTGTGTCCTAAGTTTGGGGCAGTGATGCTCCTTCTACTTTGACTGTATCCCTCCTTTTCTTCTTCAGTGGGATTGCAGTAGGGGGGCCTTCTGGTGCACAAATGAAAGAAGTCATACCTAAGAACAGTGAACGGCAGCATTCACTGAAAGTGCTAAATGGGAACAATACTTAAAACGTTGCTGAATTTCCAAAGAGCAGCTGTTAGATATTTAAGCCCATCATTCTCTACTGCACATGCATCACATTCATTTTGTGGTGCCGTCATAAAAATGTATGAGAATGTAAATGCTTGAGTGACCCATTAATCTTTCAAGTAGCAAATGTAAAATGTTTTTAACCCTAGCGATGATATAGCCATACTTTATTTTGAATGAAAGCTTTATCATGGATCTGAAGATGTTCTGTGTCTTTCTGGGGTGTATAAATAAGAACAAATTAATATTAAAGTCTGATTGGTATGAAAAATGTACCGTTCTATAGATTGCAGCACGAAGATGTATTTAGCAAGCCAAAACTACACTCAACTTCTGATGAGCACGGAAAATCTAATAACAACACACACAGTATGTATGCTCATCATTTATTGAACTCAGCAAACAGAATGTAGCTATTATCACTATTATCATTTGCTAACTGACTCAGTAACAAATCTGGGCCTTCCAAACCTCTCAATAAAACATTTCCCTTCTTTTTTTATGGGCCAATTTACTAACTGTGCTCCGAGCTGTGTTCTGTTCAGGAAAGGCTCCCCCACTGGTTCTGCTATCACCTACAAGTAGTTTAATGCATATTTGTCCCAGTCAACATTTTAGAAATGGTTTTGATCATGTTTTATTAGGCTCAGTTGCATAATGAATCCTCAAAATGAGGGGAGGGCATCCATAAGTGGCACAGGATTTTGCTAGGAGACTTGTGGCTTTTTTTCTTATATCATTTTCCTCAAACACCTCTGTATGGTTGCACCTGAAGGCAGCCAGGAAGTGCAGACAGAGACAGAGCTTTGTGGCAGAGTATCTGCATGTACAAGGTCCCAGAAAACATTATCTTTCTGCTGGAGCAGAGATAGACACATTGCACCCATTTGCACAAGTTTCCCCTTAGATGGAAGTGTGTCAGGCCTTATCCACACTTTTGCCCAAGCATTTTGGGTGTTTTTTGGGCCCAGAGCTTTCCGCACGAAAACCTGCTCTTTAGCGCTCAATTGGAGCAAATGACAATTCAGGTTTTCTGTAGATTGCTGTTTGCTCCGATTGAGCTTTAAAGAACAGGTTTTCACAGGGAAAGCTCCAGAACCAACAAGCAAAAAAGGGCACACAGACTTTAAAGTACAAACCATGCTTGGAAAGAGCAGAGGAAAGTGTGAATAAAACTTCACTCTCCTTACCACTTGGTAGAATTATACAGATGACCAAGCTGCCCCAGGGTGAGAGTGCTGTGTTGCCTCTGTCTCTAGCCTACCAAGATGGGAGGAGGAAATGAAGAGTAGTTACTGCAGCTCTCAGTCTGGGGAGGAGGGACAAGAGACCTACTTGCACATTTTTGAATCCTTTGGAATGCTGCCATATTATAATACTGAATGAAGCGACATAAAAGAAATATGCTGAATCACTCACTCTCCCATCGTAAAGTAGTCTATAAAAGGTCTGTGTGCCTGGACACACCATTTTTACAAGCAAGCAATTAGCAGAAAGGTGAACTTTAAAGCACGTCTTTCCCATTCCACCTTTGTCCGTTGCTATATTTTCAAGATGATATAAAGAACCCGGCTCAGAATAAATCCTCAGCATTTTAAGGATTCAGTAGCATATACGTAAGGTTAGTTATGAGACATATCTGAAGACATTCTGTACAGTCACTTTTATACAGTGCTTTTCAACAAGAGCTGTTTTGAGCCCAAAGGGTCACATTGCTACACAAGCAGCCTTCCAGGAACCTTATGCTAGGTGTGAGTGGAACAAGGAATGCAATGCTTATCTTCATACTGTAGGATACAGTCGAGGCACAAGCGTTTCTACACATGCATCTCCTCAGCCAGGATCATATAACACCAGTCCTGAAAGAACAACATGGGCTCTCAATATGTTTCCGAGCACAAGTCAAAGTGTTAGTGCTGACCTTTAAAGCCCTAAACAGCCTCAGCCCTGTATACATGAAGGAGCAACTCCACCCCCATCGTCCAGCCCAGACACTGAGGTCCAGTTCCGAGGGCCTTCTGGCGGTTCCCTCATTGTGAGAAGCTAGGTTACAGGGAAGCAGGCAGAGGGCCTTCTCGGTAGTGGCACCAACCCTGTGAAACGCCCTCCAGTCAGATGTCAAGGAGATAAGAAACTCTACAACCTGTAGAAAACATCTGAAGGCAGCCCGGTATGGGGACATTATAAATGTTTAATGTTTTATTAAGTTTTTGTATGTGTTGGAAGTTTTTGTATGTGCTGGGCAACCCAGTCAGATGGGCATGGTACAAATAATGAAATTACAGTGGTACCTCGGTTTAAGTACACAGTTGGTTCCGGAAGTCTGTACTTAACCTGAAGCGTACTTAACCTGAAGCGAACTTCCCCATTGAAAGTAATGGAAAGTGGATTAATCCGTTCCAGACGGGTCCGCGGAGTACTTAAACTGAAAGTACTCAAACCGAAGCGCACTTAATCCGAGGTATGACTGTATTATTATTATTATTATTATTATTATTATTATTATTATTATTCAGCCAGGCAAACAACAGGCATGAGCAGGGTTCAATTAAAGTTTCCAGCCAGGCAAAATGACTGGACCAGGAGAGGTATGGCCTCAGAGAATCCCATACAAGGAGCTACAGTTGACCTCCAGGTCTGAGGTTCCCATCCCTTCTTTCAGCGCAAAGCCTCCTGAAGCATAATCTGTCTGTCATTGACCCTCCACACTTCACCTCTGACAGGTGTTTAGGTATTAGGATCTGTCTTTCAGGATTTCAGGATCCAAGCCTCCATTTTCAGGGACTCTGGGGAAGGAGTACATTGTCAGGGTGAGCTCGGTTCTCATGTTCATCGAGCTACGCCCTGTCCCAGAAGGAATAGCCGAGGCTCTGTCCCATGACCTATGAGGCCCCACACCTCATCTCAAGATTAGATGTTCAGACTAGCATTCCCAAGGGCTGAAAGCTTCGAGCAAAGCAACCAGAAGTGGCATTCGATGTGCCTTATAAATGGTGGTGCCTTGAGTGCCCACCTACCAGTAGGTTTCTTGGCTATTAGTTGTGTCCCAAGGGAGCTGTAATGGCTGCAGAATCATGGCGTTCTGCCTGATGAACAGTTTGGTCTATCTGTATGACTTGCATGCATCAGACATCTACACAAAAGTAAGTTGAACCAGTAAACAATATCACAGAACCTAATTTTCTTTTTTCCCTATGCCAGTGTATCAACTTTATTTATCTGTCGTGTGTCATTTGTGAAGCATTTTCAAGAATGCTTTTGAGCTGTGCAAGAGCACAATAAGAGCATGACAGCATTATCATTCTAGATAAATGGATGTCTTCAGAGGTGTGCCTACTTATCTGGCCTGTATTAATAGGGCGGGGGTTGATGCAACATATTATCTCTCTTACTTTAAATTACTTCATTACAGCTGCTAAGGCACAGCTTTATCGAGCCCTCTATTTTGTGGCACTGAGCATTTTAGACCATAATCAAAGATCCAAATTGCAGAAAAGCAAGGGAGAGGGGTAGCAAGAATTACTGATGTCAAATGTAATGGTGCTTTCATAGGCACCCTCACAAACACACACACATAAACTAGAGCATTTCTAGCTTTTCAAATATATTAAAAGCATTTCTTGCCTGCTATGGAAACAAAACAAAGCCTACCTTTTTGGAAGTAGACTTCTTGTGCAAGAACTCCCCATGGTCCATGGGTCGACAATTCCATGAATGCTAAGACAAATCTACAAGAGGGTTAGTATGGAATAATAATAATAATAATAATAATAATAATAATAATAATTTATTACTTATACCCCGCCCTCCCAACAGAATATTAAAAACACAATAAAACATCAAACATTAAAAACTTCCCTAAACAGGGTTGCCTTCAGATGTCTTCTAAAAGTCAAATAGTTTCTTATCTCCTTGACATCTGATGGGAGGGTGTTCCACAGGGCGGGTGCCACTACCGAGAAGGCCCTCTGCCTGGTTCCCTATAATTTCACATCTCACAATGAGGGAACCACCAGAAGGCCCTCAGAGCTAGACCTCAGTTTCTGGGCTGAACAATGTGGGTAGAGATGGTCCTTCAGGTATACAGGGCTGAAGCAGTTTAGGGCTTCAAAGGTTAAACAATCAACATTTGCACATATTTGAATATTTTCAGAAAGATTGCATCAATTTTACAGACAGGAAACTAAGGGATTTGGAGGTGGGAGAAAAATTAAATGAATTCTGTTAGACACTTAAAACAACATACTACTTGAAACAGTCACGGCTTCCCTCAAATAAACCTGGGAAGGGTAGTTTGTTAAAGGCGCTGAGTTGCTAGGAGACCTTTATTTCCCTCACAGAGATAGAATTCTCACAGTGGTTTAACAGCCAATCCCTCTTTTTTCCCATGGAACTCTGTGAACTGTAACTCTGAGAGGGGGAAAGGCACCTCCTCGCACCCTTAACAAACAACATTTACCAGGATTCTTTGGGGGAAGTCGCGATTGTTTAAAAAGAGGTACAGTGCTGCTTCAAATGTGTAGGACAGATGGCGCTATAATTGACTGGGAGTTCTTGCACAAGAAGTCTACTTCCAAAAAGGTAGGCTTTTTTGTGAGATAATACTTGCTCTGATGCAACGTCATCTAACCTCCCCACAAACAAATCAAGATGAATCCGTAATGCACATGTGTGTGAAAGCACCTTAACTGCAACACTCTTCAATGGGGTTGAACACCTCAACTGCAAACTCGTGACTGGGTCCAGAAAGCCATCCAGCTTGGGAGGGGGCTTTTGGGGGGGGTTGTTGGGTTGTTGTTTTTTGATTATATGTTTTGTGGTTTTATATTTTGATTTTGTTCTGTGAACTGCCCTGAGACCTCCGGGTACGGGAAGGTTTATAAATTCAATTCATCATCATCATCAGGCAGAAAGGCAGGGAAGTCAACTTTGAAGTAGACCAGCAGCAACAAAGTAAGAACCAAAAAATAAACCAAGCACTGCCAAATTCATTCACATACTCTCGCCGCCCCCGCCCCCCAATGACTCAAAGCCTTTCACAATTCTCAGTTTGTTAAAGGACACAGACACATAAGGCCCATGGCAGCAACCCCGTCCTGAAGGTTCCCTGAGCAGTGCAGCAGAAATTAAATCAACCACCTACCGTATTGGCCTGAATATAAGCCGTACCCAAATATAAGCCACAACTTTAAAATGCGGGGGGGGGGGAGAGAGAGAAAGACCATACCCAAACATAAGCCGCTCCCTTAAAATTCCACAGGCACTCACCCCTCCTGTTTTATCATATGTCTGTTTCAACGGTGATATCATAAAAGCTCATTTTGTAAGGTCGCGAATATAAGCCACACTTTAACTTTTCACAGTTGGAATTTGGGGGGAAAGTGAGGCTTATATTCAGGCCAATATGGTATGATGACAAAGTGGGTGGGTCCACATCAGAGGGTCACAAAAGGGGTTACAGCCAGAGCATCACTGGGTGACAGCCGCTGCCCATCGCACAGGCAAAGAGTCAAGGCTGACATGAGAACCTCTAGTCAGGCCAAGGCAGCAGACATTGGCTACTAGGATGAGGGTTGAGCCATGGTTATGATGCATGAAAACCATGGTCCACCATAACCAACTCAATCCACAGCCCTTTGGATCCCGGCTCAAAACAGATTCAATCTTGTATCTTCAGGTTTCCCCCCCTGAATACTGATAAAATGTCATCGTAATCAGAGGTGCAGAAGGAGACGAAAGATTCCTTTCTTGCTGAACCTAAGGAAAGACCCTCAAAGTAAATGTGATCATGGCTTTGGCACCTAGGAAGGCAAGCACGTTCAACTGATCACTTAGCAAAGGTTAATGCTGGCCGTCACTGGAACGAGCTGATGAAGCCATGATTAATATACTCCATGTTTGCAAGTGCAAGCGTCCTGCAGAAAATACAAATAAAGCAAAGGGGTTTTTTCAGGGTGATTACATTTAAATTTCACAGTTGATGAAGCAAACCCAAAAATCTCTTTTTGCACACATGCTAGTTAAAGGCTCCTGACATTTAACAAGTTGGCTAGTGAAGTATAGTGGCTAAGAAACTGAGCTAGGAAGTTCATGATTCAAGTGTCTCCGCTCACATGAGCTCGGTAGGTGGCTTTCAGCAACTCATCGCCTCTCGTTTTAGTCTGCCCTCTCCGCCTGTATTATCAAGTTCGTATTAGTGGCCCACCTTGCAGGGTTGTTGCAACAATAACTTGAGATAATTCTACAGGAAGTGCAAAGAACACTCAAATGTGCTGTATAATTAAGAAAATTTTTTTTGGGGGGGGTCTCCAGCCCTTCACCCTCCCATTATCATTATTCTACTCTCTCCCCAGCTCTTTCAAAAACTAGTTTTTCATTTTACTGACCCCTTTTTAGCAAAGCCCTCACTGATATTGTTCTTCCTCATCTTCTCCCATGAGATCAGTGTTACACCCAGGAGGAGGAAATGGGTGTAAGCCCCCTCCCCCGCTGCAAGTCCCAATAATAATAGTAATTATTTATACATACATACATACCGCACCAATCTGGCTGGGGTTGGGTTTTCCCAGCCACTCTGGGGGAAAACATTATTAAAAACATGATAAAACATCAAACATTAAAAACTTCCCTAAACAGGGCTGTCTTCAGATGTCTTCTAAAAGTCAGGTAGTTATTTATTTCCTTGACATCTGACATCCACAGGGAGGGAGCCACTACTGAGAAGGCCCTCTGCCTGGTTCCCTGTAACCTCACTTCTCACAGGGAGGGAACCACCAGAAGGCCCTCGGCGTTGGACCTCATTTTCCTGGCGGAACGGTGGAGACGCTCCTTCGGGTATACTGGGCTGAGGCCATTTAGGGCTTTAAAGGTCAGCACCATTGCTATTCCTGCAGCAATCCTGGAGACTTAACTTCTGTAGTGACAAGGCTTTTTGTGAGATTTAGAACCCTGAAAGGGGATGTGCACAGCCAAAAAGCTCATTCTCTCCCACTCCCTTGCACAATGGTAAGGGGAAAAGCCCCATCCATGGTCAGAAAAGAAAGAAAGGAATGTGAACAACCCCGGCTCTTTTCTCCCAGCCAAACATCCTCCCACAAACTCAAAAGGATAGCAACCATTGTCTTGCTACAACAAGTCAATGCCAGATCTACAAATATTGTCATGGACACAAAAGTACTGTATGCATGGATGGTGCTAGGTGAATTTTATAGCAACAATTTCATCACATTTTTCTTCAGCCCCCCTTCCATAGGAAGGAGGAGGGTGTTGGTTGTGGGGGTGATACAGTCAAAATGGGTCTTCCCAGACAATCAGAGGAAGGGGGTTTGCCCTATACAGAGTCATCAGCTTTTTAAAGTCTTTAATAAGACTGGGGATTCAGCTACATTAGTAAAGAAGCAGCAATTTGAATGTGCTATGAACATGCAACACCAGATGGGGCCAGAGAGCAGGAAATTTTAAAACGCAGCTTTCCATAGAACTTTTAATGTATTTTTAACCTCATGTTGGAAGCTGCCCAGAGTGGCTGGGAAACCCAGCCAGATGGGCGGGGTATAAGTAATTATTATTATTATTATTATTATTTTATTAAATGATCTAATTTCTGATTTTTTCCCTGTGTTTAGAACCACCCTAAATCCATATCAGCCAACAACAAAATAAAATGTATTTTACCCAACCCCATTCTCGTTTGCTTCACTTTGCAGTTCTAAGCTTTGAAACTGTCACATTTTGGCCCAAAGTACATAATTCCGCCCCCCGCCCCCTGCCCCCAACTCATCATAGGGATGCAGGCTCCGTTGGTGAAAGCGTGGTGCTGAAAACACCAAGGTTGCAGGTTCGATCCCTGCGTGGGACAGCAGCACATTCCTGCATTGCAGGGAGTTGGACTAGATGATCCTCAGGGTCCCTCCCAACTCTAGAATTCCATGATCAAATGTCAAAAAATTAACAAGTGTCTAAACTTGAGGCCCCCTTTGAACTTGAGGATCTGGACTAAATATAGGCCCAGGGTGTCCCTTGAAAAAGGGGGGAGAAAGATGGAAATGCGGGGGGGGGGTACTGTCTCTACTTGAGCACTTAGGATGCTGCGCTTGGAAGTGATCATTTGGGATGGGGGAACATGTACAGCGAGGTTTAAAGTTCTCCCTCCCCTCACTAAACTCCACACATCAGCTCTATGTCAATGCTCTGAACTGGCTACCAGCTCCAACCCTGAGCCTTTTGCAATATAGAGCACAATAAAGCATAGGAGGGGGAAAAGGCTCCTATCCCAGACTGGCTGGAGCCCTAAACAGGAGCTATGCTGTTAGACTGAAGGCCAGGGAATTCATTGCAACATCTCGTCAAGGTGGATTCCTCAACCCCATATAAACTTTCCTCCTTCCCTCAAAGCGCAAGGTGACGCAAATATTCCTTTTGGATATTAAGCACTTTTTAATTTACAGCAAAACTGAAGCCTTCTCCCCCAAATAACTGCCTTGACTTTCACAGCGAAGTACTGTAGATACCATCGTGAATTAATTTATATGAAGGGCGGGTTTATAACTGCTAACTTAGCATCATGTCTTACAACAATTATTTTTTAAAAATCTTTTAAAAGCGGGCAGTAAATTTAAGTGCTTTTTAACAGCTGGCTTCAAAGGCCATCACCCCATATCAGATATTCAGTAAATCCTCTGCTGAGACAGTGAGTGGTTACATCATGCCAAAGACTGTTTTAATTGTTCGATTTTGAAATAAAACGGCAGGTGTTAATTGATTTTTTTTTCATGATAGCTTTTAGCACTGTAGTTAATAAAAGTTTTGGGCCTTCTAGCCAAATACTTAAAGCATTAATATTGAGAAACTACAGTGAATTTGGGGGTTAGGCCCTAATCTTTAAAATGTCATCAGTATGGCTGCCTGTCTATTAGCTTGTGTGCCCGTAACTTCCTACAATCATCTGATGATAATGAGCAGACTTGTTTTTAATTACATGCACTCTTTACCATTGGACTGAGAACAAGCTGCTTCCATAGGATCTAATAGCTGGCACACTCAACTAAATAATTTTAGAAACCTTAATTAAAATATTGGCGCATAAACTGCTCTCAAAGAAAACCTGCTCACATTTTAAATAAAGCAAATAATTTTAGGGTATGTTCCTATCCTGTGCCGAGTATCCACCAGCAATAGGTGTCAGCAATGCTTTCTTTCTTAAAAAAAAAATATTTAGGGGTACTCTCAGTTTGACTCAGGAAAAATCACCATTTTATAGTTCAAATCAGGGGAAATGAATACAGTAAATGGACAAAAGTACAAAGATTCACAAAATGTTTAGGGGTATGCATACCCCCAGAAAAAAGCACTGGGTGCTAGCTCCTGCAGGCTGAGCCACTCCCCCCCCCTTTTAGGGGGCTGCGCCCTCTCAGTGCTCAGAAGGCTTTTGGCTCTGCCCCTGGCTCCTCCCAATGTTGTACGTGTGATGTCAGGATGTTGCGCAGCGTCGTGTGCATTATGTGAGGACATTGTGTTGGGCCCAGGGGCAAAGGAAGGTTGAACGGCCCCCGGTGCATGGTGTCGGGGGTGGAGCAAGCTGCCTGGCAGCACATGCGCCCCGCTACTACGTACTGCACATGTGTGTGTGCAGTATGTAGCGGTGCCGTGCATGCGCCGCAGGGCGGTTTGCTGACAGCGCTGCTCGAGCGCCGTACGGACGGCGGTGGCGGTGTGGCGGCGGCGGCCTGCACCCAAGAGCGGCGGGGCGAGCCCCCCGTGGGGTGCCTTCTTGTCACCCCACTCAAAGATGGCACCCGGGGCGGACTGCCCCACCCCACCCCTTCCTCCGCCACTGGTTGGGCCCTCTCAATCATATTGAGAAACTGGTGGCCAGTCAATAAGGATGGTCTAGGAAACTTGGAGGTTCAGTCTCCTGTCCAAGCTGAGTTGCATCACAACACCTCCCACACCTTCGTTGTGAACCCTTTCTGTACTCGTGGGTTTTGCTAAAAGGAGCAAGAAATATTCTCCTGTTGAGCAGCTGTGTGATCTTGTTGTGTTACTGCCACTTACTGACATTCAAGCTAGGCAGAGCTCCATAAGCCAGAGTGGCTCAGAAACTTTGCCCATCCATTCCCCCTTTATTAACTCTGACTGCCCTCGCTGCTTTAGAACTCACTTATCACTCCAAGGATCAACTTGGATGCTGTACTATAACACAATTTATTCTCTTGGTGACTGCATTTCTCTCTGAGAAGCACAGGAATGAATGAACATGGAACTCTATTAGGCCACATCAAAAGCACTGAACATCATCAGGAAACAAGGTAAGGATAAAATGAAACCATTTCTTGGGGACCGATAAAATGACTTACTCGAGGCCCAAAGACTAATCCAGGCAACCTACAATGAAATGCACTAGAACTCCCAACAGCCGCAGCTGACAAGTTAGCAATAGTAGGGTATTTTGGTGGCATTTGTTTTATGCATTTTGTATTCCCCTATCCCAGGGGAAGGAGGAGGTATATCAATTGTCAGTGAAGTGAAGTTTACCTTACCTGATAGGCACTCTGTTTGCATTTATGTATGTTGGCTTGCAGTGTACCTAAAGGTAAAGGTAAAGGTAAAGGGACCCCTGACCATTAGGTCCAGTCGTGACCGACTCTGGGGTTGCGTGCTCATCTCGCATTATTGGCCGAGGGAGCCGGTGTACAGCTTCCAGGTCATGTGGCCAGCATGACAAAGCCGCTTCTGGCAAACCAGAGCAGCACATGGAAACGCTGTTTACCTTCCCGCTGTAGCGGTTCTTATTTATCTACTTGCATTTTGACGTGCTTTCGAAATGCTAAGTTGGCAGGAGCTGGGACCAAGCAACGGGAGCTCACCCCGTCACAGGGATTCGAACCGCTGACCTTCTGATCAGCAAGCCCTAGGTTCAGTGGTTTAAAACTGAGATACCAGAATGAAACTTTATATATGGGCTCAAGACAATATTCTGTCCTAGAATAAAATGCTAGATCAACACACTCCACATTTCAAGAAGTA
This sequence comes from Zootoca vivipara, assembly GCF_965207765.1. Taxonomy (NCBI): domain Eukaryota; kingdom Metazoa; phylum Chordata; class Lepidosauria; order Squamata; family Lacertidae; genus Zootoca; species Zootoca vivipara. Next base: position 13,983,852 of record NC_142588.1, read on the forward strand.
GAGAAAAAGTCACTAAATACATGGCATCAAGTGGGAGCTGCAAGTAAAAGTTGTGTATGGAAGCGCTGGTTTTTCATGTTCCAGCTAACCAGGGAAGTCCTTTTCCAGCATCCTTCATTCCATTTCCCCTCCTTTGCCATTTTCCACCCCTCACAACAGCATGCTCAGTCCTTATTGGGCTGTTTGGGGGATATTCTTCCCCCCCACCCCTGTCCCCCCCTTCCAAAAAGAAAAAACATTTTTCTGTAACTGCAGACCTCGGGGTTCCAGTCCCTCTGGATGTGCTAATGCCTTTTGGCTACATATCCTAACTCAAGCGCATGAGTTAGCTATTCATATGTAAGTTTGATGATATGGCGATGCCTACTCTGAAGAGGGAAATTTCACTGGAGTGAAATTTAGTGTGCGCATTCAGGTCACAATTCTGTGTATAAAAGCAAAGTGTTGGTCCAAAAGCAGGAAGGAAACCCTCCAAAATCCTCAGTTAGTACTGACCAAAATGGCACAAATGTCTTATCAGGCAAGACGTTCAATGTTGGCAATATAACGAGTTAATAGGAGGCAATACTAATCATAATCATAATAGTTGTACCCCGCCCATCTGACTGGGTTGCCCCAGCCACTCTGGGCGTTTCCCAACACACATAAAAACATCATGAAACATTACACATTAAAAGGCTTCCCTATACAGGGCTGCCTTTAGGTGTCTTCTAAAGATTGTGTAGTGACTCATCTCCTTGACATCTGCTGGGACGGCATCCCACAAGGTGGGTGCCACTACCGAGAAGGCCCTCTGCCTGGTTCCCCGTAACTTCACTTCTCATAGTGAGAGAACCACCAGAAGGTCTTCGGTGCTCGATCTCAGTGTCCGGGCTGAACGATGGGGGTGGAGATGCTCCTTCAAGTACACAGGGCTGAAGCCGTTTAGGACTTTTAAGTTCACACCAATGCTTTGAATTGTGCTTGGAAATTGTCTCGGGCACAGGGAAGGTGTGAAGCAACAGAGGGCAGGAAATTCACTTGCCTGATTATTACACACATGCCTGCCCGCCAACCAGCCTTCCTACTCCAGCTATAGCCAGTGGCCTCCCACCTGACCAGGCTCTCTGCTGCCTCTTCCACCCTCTCGCTGCCTTGCTCCAAGGGAGGACAGCAGCATGTGTTAAAACACCTGTTTGACCCCTGCGCACCCATCTTCAAAGGTGGGTGGGAAAATGTAAAATGTGTTGCATTTTAAAAGGCCTCTCCTAGTATCGTGAGAAGTTCTGATGGCAGAAATCCTCTCCTTGGCCTGTATTAAAAGTATGCTTACCACTAATGCTTCCCATCCATTACGGAGCAAATGAGAGGGAGAAATGTAATTAGAAATTAAAATGTAAGATTCCAGTATTCACACAGGCATATATATCCAGGATGTTTACATTATAGAGCTAGAGGGAAACAGATGCACTTAAAAGCATAAATGGGTTTCCAAAATGCAAATTAGTAGGCAGCTTGCACAGAGCAGAGCTTCTTGAAGCCAATGGGATTCATGCACCCTAACGAGGCACAGGATTGCACCCTCTGTTTTCCTGCCACCCTTAAATGGGGACAGGGACAGTCTGCATTTAAACCCCTTCCAAATTTCTGAGCTAGTCCTCTCATTCAGGCCTTTTTTCTTGGAGAGAATACGTCATCATTTATTCTATTAGAAAATAAATGTAAGGATATATTGTGGAATTTGCATTCCATTACCTTGGTTTGCATGCCATAAAACATTTATTACACCCTTGGGCTACAGGCTTAATAATGACTGGGTGAAATGCACTAATGTGGTATTGGCCTTGCTATAGAACAAAAGATTAATGTTCTTTGATGTCACCCGGCTAATAGTTGGGCTCACCAATTTGTCCCTTCAAAAGACATTACAGTCATTGAGACAACCCTACTAAGAAGAAAGGAAGCAAAAGAAGATGGAAGTCGAGCCATAAACTGAAGCTCCCTGAAACTATGTAAAAGTTAACATGTGATTTTTCTATCCATGAAATAAATAAAGGCCTAGTTTAGATTATACTCCTCCCCCCCCCAAGCATGGCAGAGAAGTGAGACGTAGCCTCTCGCCCCATCCACTCAGTGCACCTCTCCTGCTTCAAAGACCACACTTGTGTGGGGATCCAGATACTCCTTTGAAATTAAGAGGTATCCTCTTATGAGCAGGAGAATTTGATGGCTATATTGGAATTTTCAGATCTATAGACAGGCTTGAGACGACAGTGATAGTCCCAGACCCTCTCAGCTTCTTGTCATATAATTAACTTTAGTTCCTTCTTGTAAAGATAAAACAACTGTGTAATATTTTTTCCATGCTGTTTCTCCTCGGAATACAAGAGGAAGAAACTTCCAACAAGAGCAGCCAAAGTGTCCCACGTTGTTTAATCAGTTTTATTCCCAGGTCATAGTGGCGCATTGTGCAATCTTGTTGCAAAATGTTCATTGCCTAATTTCCACAAAGTGGATGTGAACACCCTAGGCCTATGTCCTACTGATTTCCTTCAGAGGTTTAACTTAGATATTTTCCCCAAATCTCTCCTGCTGAAAGGAACTAGTGTATTTATCCTTGGCTGAATCATTCACTTAAGCATGCAAGCTGAACATACAGAGAGGCACTGCTATTCCAATTGCTTTGTTTTTCAGATTCCAGAATGTAGAGTGTTTGAAGCTCAGGATTCCATGTCCCGGTTGTATATATACTGCTTTGGAGCTGCAGGGGAACTGTCTCTTGTAGGTGTGTGTTCATGCCATTGGGGAAACAAAAGCGAAAGGGATCAGCTGAACTGCTTGGTTCTGTTCCAAAACATTTTGGTAGAGAATATAATTTTTACATTCTGCCAAGAATTTTTTTTTGGGGGGGGTGGACACAGGGGTACACATACCCCTAAACATTTTGTGGATCTTTATACTTTTGTCCATTTACTGTATTTATTTTTCCTGATTTGAACTATAAAATGGTGGTTTTCTTGAGTCAAAATGAGAGTACCCCTAAACATTTTTTTAGAAGAAGAAGGGGGGAGCACTGCATTCTGCTCCACCGAAACCATGCAAGTGGGTTAGAGGGCAGAATGGATTCCACAGTCCACTCCAGAAATGGTGCTATCACTGCTCCTTTGTTGTGCTGGTAGCGTCAGAGTTTATGAAGAAAGGCATCACAAGGTTGTTTGTTTCAGGTTAGCCCCGGATGCTCAGAGACATTCAGCATGCTGAGGAAGGAGTGGTGCCAGAAGCCTCTGGGCATATAAGGTAAGGCCCCATCTCCAAGGCTATTTTGAGAACAAACATGGAACCTCCTAGAAACTAAGCTTTACCCCCTGCCGGAACACGGGACTATGGCTGTTGCAGAAAAAAATTATTGGGAGTCTCCCTCAGCCCCTCAGTCTGCTGCTGTTGTCCAAACAGCTTTGTTAATATTCCAGAACATACAATTTTCCCATTTTAGATTTATGAGCTGCGTCGGGTCTTGACAGCGTGACCGCTTTGCCATTTGTTTCCCTCACAAGTTCCCCCTCCATTTCTCCAGCCGTCAGATCCTTTTGAGAACCCCTCCCTCCGTCGCCCGTCCTTTGCTGGCTCTCGCTCAAGAGGCTAACAGGCAGTAATGGAATGCTGGGCAGCCATGAGAGGAGAGATTCCATCGCCCTGCATATTGCTGACCACGGGTGCCAGCTCAGCACATCTTGATAACTCATAACCCCTTGCCATAGGTTTTTATAGAGTGCCTGGTCTATTGTAAATCACTAACTCTCTGTCATCGACCCAGCTCCATCCCTGATTCATAGCATCAGGAATTAAACTACTGTCACACTGTGTGGAGAGAAGATAACCATTTATGGCACCAGTATAATAAAAACAAAACGGGGGAAAACAAAACAAAAATAGACTGTCTTGGAAGCAATGAATTATGGACCAGCCTCAGAGGTCAACTTATTATCTTGAATTTCTTTATTTAAGCAACCCAAACAAATATTTCTTTACCCTCAAACACCCATGATTTAGAGGTGAATGACAAGTTATATAGACTTGCCTCTTACCACAAGTGTTTATTTTGGATGGCCCAATACTGAAGGCCACTTCATCTGCAAGACATTCTCACATTCTGAACTCTGGTTTGGCTGAGTGAAACCGATGGCTTTTCATTCTCTTGTTGTTTGTAGCACAATAGCTCCCTTGAACATTGAGACTTCAGAATGAAAGTTGGTGTGCACATTCAGGACATCACAACATGTTTCCTGTTTGAACACCAGCAACCTCTCCCCGCTCCATAGTCCTGTCTCTTTTTCTACTCCTTCAGATGTGGTGGCCATTTTGTATTATGCCACACCCCCACAGCAGCCTGTTTGTGGCTAGCGCCCACAGCACATTTTGGAAATGCCAAATGCCCATTGGCCCAAAAAGTTCAGTGACCCCAATTCCTATAAGCCCAGGATCTCATGAGCAACTGCTGTTTGTTTCAAACCATATTCAAAAGTTTCAAGTTTCTTCCTTATGGGCGTGAAAAATCGGGGAAGTGTATGTAAATCCAAGACCAACCATAGTTTGTTCATACTGCAGCCAACCATGGTTTCTTGTTGCACATGAATCAGGCCAGTGCCTTTCTTCCTATATATATAAAAGTGCAAGACTGTCGTCATGCTGCAGCTCATGTGGCTGCTGATAGGTGACAATGCCAGCTCCAGTTAAATGCAGCTGTAGCAAGGTTTAACAGAGGGAAGAGGCACTTCACAGAGCAGTTTAGCTAGCTGCTATGAGGAGCACCTCCCTGCTCCCTATAAATGGAAGAATTCCTTCCAGCAGCACCTTAAAGACCAACTAAGTTTTTGTTTTGTTTTTTGGTATTTTAGTTGGTCTTTAAGGTGCTGCTGGAAGAAAAATTTTTATTTTGTTTCGAGTGAGCTGTGAGGGGATAAGTGAAGGGGTGGGTGAGTTGTGGAAGAAAGGGGATTTGTTCAGGTGTGGGGATTGGGGAAGGGCAGTTGGCAACGGAGGTTGGTGGGGTTGGCAAGCAGGTTGGGGTAGGGGAGTCCATTAGAACCACAGCAGGCGTTTGGTGCCACAAAATGAAATTCTGTTTGTGATAGGGATCAGACATTTTAAAAACATGTTCTCTGGGCCGGAAGCATGCAGTAGCTTTTAAGTGTCCAAAATGAGGCTTCACGCCCTGTGGTACACAAACATGCACCATGTTCTCTTGCCTCCTGTCAAACAGGCTTTTCAGGAGCATGGCAAACACCCATAAAGCCAAGAGACGATTGCCAATACTGGGATGAGCATACATACCACAGGCAATTGTATCACCTGCAGGTTACTCTGGAGAAAAAAAACAACCCATCTTCTGCTTTCAGTCTCGGTTCTGTGTTAGACCACTCATCACGTGGGTTTTCTCCCTCTGTTCTCCGTATCTTGAAAAGAAGCGAGCTCATTTTAATCAATAACAAAGGCTAGACATTTTGTTGTTGAAAGCTACAGAACACAAAAACATGGGAGTTTTAATTAAAGGCTCTGCATGTCTTTAATTAATACTGTTTGCCAACAAGAATGTCTTATTGAGTGTAAATGGTGGATTTGTTGATGCTATAACTCAAGCCAAACCTTCCCCACAAAGAAGTCATGTAAGCAGCTGTAATTTAACAGGGAACATGGAGTGCCATAACTAGACAGTTCTGGTTCAAATAATATGCCCCCACTACACCCCTGGGAACCCCTAAGGGTGAACTAAGAATGGCTGTTGATGTGAAAGGTTACTGCTGCTGAAATGACAAGTTCTCACTGTTCAGGATGGCTACTGTTGTTGCTTGAAGGTGTGGTGCAAAAGTGTTGCTGCTCTCCAATGCTGCACACCAAATGCCCCCCTCCCCATTTCCCCGTCTCCCACCAGCAGTATGCAGCGGTTCAGTGTGCAAAACCGCAGCAGCATGAGTGTGCCTGACCTGGGACCCTTTCTTCGACTCTGAACAAGCCGGTATCTGATTATTCATCCAACATTTCAAACATGTGCCTATTTCCCCCCTGAAACAAACCATGGGCTCAGGTTTCGATAGAAAACTAAGGCGCACTATGGCTTAGCTCCTAGCAGCACAACAGCAGCAAGAGCAGAGCAGCAAAGGCGATTTGAGGGTAATTAAACTGGTGTAGCTGCAATAATGCTGTAGAAAGTCTACCACTGCAGAAGAGGAGCAGGTAAAGGTAAAGGTAAAGGGACCCCTGACCATTAGGTCCAGTCATGACCGACTCTGGGGTTGCGTGCTCATCTCGCATTATTGGCCGAGGGAGCCGGCGTATAGCTTCCAGGTCATGTGGCCAGCATGACAAAGCCGCTTCTGGCAAACCAGAGCAGCACATGGAAACGCCGTTTACCTTCCCGCTGTAGCGGTTCCTATTTATCTACTTGCATTTTGACGTGCTTTCAAACTGCTAGGTTGGCAGGAGCTGGGACCGAGCAACGGGAGCTCACCCCGTCACAGGGATTCGAACCGCCGACCTTCTGATCAGCAAGCCCTAGGCTCAGTGGTTTAACCACAGCGCCACCTGGGTCCCTGCAGAAGTGGAGCAGAGCACCTGCAATTTAGACCTCTGCATCGGCACGCTGCAAATTCACCTTCAGACCATAGTTTAGCTTAACTATGACTTAAGATGGCATGTGAATCAGGCCATTTAATGGGCCTGATTTTTCAGCATGCACAGGACTTACTTCTGAGTAAACATACAGAAGATTATTTATTTATTTATTTATTTATTGGCATTGTGTCTTATTCGTTTGTTTGTTTGTTTGTTTGTTTGTGTATCTGTGTGTGTGTCTATCGAATCTAGCTCAGGAAAAGTTTTGTATTGTTCGCTTCCAGATTGGTTAAGCCAAAAACGTTTTGCTGCTTGTTCACTTCTCTCCTCTTAACACACGCACTCTCCAATCTTCGTAATTTTGAATATCCAGCATTTCCACATATACACTCCCAATGCTTCCTGGTGTGATGTTCCAGGAGGCTGCTGCTTGAAATTAATTGCAGCTAATTAAACAGGATACAGTTAGAAGGACAATTTGGACAATGGTGCCCTGGAGATTGCTTCATTCCCAAAGGCATTAGCAGCTGGCTCTTGCACTGGTTCAAGCCCACAGGAAGGTGCTATATATCATAATGTCATTTTACATTGTTATTTTTCTGAAAGCAGCAATTTCAAAGTCTCCAGTGAACCTTGAGCAACTTCATGCTAAAAAGAAAAATGTTACTGTTCAAGATCTGTGTGTGTGTGTGTGTGTGTGTGTGTGTGTGTGATTAAAAGGAATTGCCTGGCAAGACTAGTAGCATTAAATTTCTCCCATTATTTGCATGTAATATGTAATGTTGTAGTAAAAGACTAACAAAGCATTTAGGATGCAACGGGGCTCATTGATTTTGTGTGTGTGTGTGTGTGTGTGTGTGTGTGTCTTTGTTCAAATGTGGTCTACAAAGTAGTTCTCACTTTACCCATATGATACTGTATCTCACTGGAGACTTGCTTCTTAGGTAGTAGCACTCTCCAGAAAACCATACCATGCAGCAAATTGCCTGTGGCACCTATTTACAGTAAATCAGTAGTGTCATCTTGGTTTCTGTTTGGGGGCAATGCAGAGGAAAGACTTTTTCCTCCTCCTCCTCCTCCTCCTCCTCCTCCTTTGAGCAACACACTGGAGATGTGGCATAAGGCTCAATTTCATGCTGGGATGAAGGCCAGGCATTTCAGGAATCATGAAAACGAACCCTGTAACCAATGCAAGCATGGAGCTAAAGAGCTTCTTTGATATGCTGCCTTGCTACTATAAGGAGAAGCATTGAGAGTACTAAAATTAGCTTTTGACCTACGTCCCAAAGGAACAAATCTCCATGACCACACAACCCTTACTTAGCAAACTTTGCTCTAAAATTCCACACAATAGCCTATCTTGTGACTAGAATAGTTTGGAAGGATGGCCTGAAAATGCTCCTTCACAGGCTACTTTTAGATGACAGGAAGGCTTTGAAAGAGGAACTGACTCTAGGATTCGTGGCTGAACTTGGTACCGTGATAGCAGAGCTTTCCCATGGAAAATGGCTTCTCTAGTATTGTCAGGATCAGGGCCCTCAGGGTCAGGAGAAAGCAAGCTGTCAGCCATGTGGGAGGCTGGATTCATATGGTGTCATTGAAAACAGTCAATGGTTCGGTTGTCAGAATGGCAATTAGGGAATACCACCCAACATTTCTCCAGTGAAAATAGGGGTGTCCTGTTCTATAATAAAAATAGTAATAATAATTTTATTATTTATTACCCCCTCCCATGACTGTGTTGCCCCAGCTGCTCTAGGTCTATGCTGCCAAGCTGCCAAGCTGCCAACTTCTACTTCTCTCTCTCTCTCTCTCCTTCCCTCCTCATGCTGCTTTTTGCATAACGGCTACTTGCACATGAAACACAGCCTTCATTGAAATGACATCACCATGTTAAGTCCTCCCCTCTCTCATGTCCGGCATAAGGTTGTTCAACATCAGCACCTTGTATGTTTCCCTGCCCATAAATGGCTGCTTTGGGGCAAGGATGGATTGGAGAAATGTATGGTGTGATGGAACCACAGAGCTCATTAAGTGACACTCTGTGTCAGGGTGTGGGGAAGAGAATTTGGCATGGGGTTGCCATTTCTGGCAATGGCTTCATGTCTTGTCTAATCTGAACTTCACGTGCTTTACAGAGATTCCAGTGTGGCTAAGGATTTTTTCATACATTGCACCGAGAAACACATCTGCATTCCTTATTGATTTTTGTGTCACATGTGATGCTGTGAGAACCTGGAAGAAAAATCAAATGTGCATCCCAGCTAACGTTGGTCTTTGCATTTGCTTTAGGAACTTATTTAAAACAAAGCCAATTTAAGCCTTGTGTGTGGAAATGACCTAAGTCAGAGGGAATAGTATGCAGGCTGTCATTCCCCATTGCAGCAATTACAGGATTAAAGCAATCAGGAATAATTGATAAAGCTTAGGAAATGACCTTGGTTAGCCTATTGATGCACTCACAAAGAATGCCAAATCACAAAGAATGTCAAAGCGCATCATGATTAAGGTTGCCAGTTAGCAACACAGAGAATCTGAGCATCTCTTCAGCAACTTTGAAGCCGCCAAAGTCAAAACACAAATAATGGCATTTATTATTATTATTTTATTTATTGCCTCTGTTATCCCACTCTTTAGCGTGCAATCGGCACACAGATTGCAGGGATCAGGTACACTTATTCTGTGCACCTGACATTCACAAATCCCACCCTATAGAATCACAACCTCAGTCAGGTCTGGAAGGAAGACGGTTCAATACTTGGGAAGCAGACAGACACTAAGAATGTTCTCCTCGTGTGAGTTCATAGAACAGAATATGCTCTTACGCTGCATTCATTGATTTTCTTTTTCAGTCCTTTGTAATAAGCCTGCTGCTTTTTTTACTTTATTATGCCAGCCAGGTGAGTACTTTTTTGGGGGGGGGGATTTGAAAGGTCTCCTTCCACAGCTTCTAACACATTTTGGCCAACTTCAAAAACCAGCAGTTCGATCAGTAAAATTGCTTGTGGCTGCATGTTGAGAACTGGTAACTTTGAATGTTCTCCCAACAAAACCATACCCTCTGACACTTCTCCCATGAAAATAGGGACATCCTATTGCATCATATAATCATAACCAGAATAATTTTATTATTTATACCCCACCCGTCTGACTGGGTTGCCCCAGCCACTCTCGGCTGCTTCCAACATATATAAAAACATGTTGTTGTTTAGTCGTTTAGTCATGTCCGACTCTTCGTGACCCCATGGACCATAGCACGCCAGGCACTCCTGTCTTGCACTGCCTCCTGCAGTTTGGTCAACTCATGTTCGTATCTTCGAGAACACTGTCCAACCATCTCGTCTTCTGTCGTCCGCTTCTCCTAGTGCCCTCAATCTTTCCCAACATCAGGGTCTTTTCCAAGGATTCTTCTCTTCTCATGAGAAACATAGTAAAACATTAAACATCTAAAAACTTCTCTATGCCTTTGGATGTCTTCTAAAGGTTGCATAGTTACTTATCTCCTGGGCTTAGGGGGGGGGGCGTCACATAACTCCTTACCCTCCAACATTTCTCTGATGAAAATAGGGACATCCTAAGGGAAGGTGGGATATTCTGGGATCAAATCAGAAACTGGGACGGTTTCTGTAAATCTGGGGCTGTCCCTGGAAAATAGGGTCACTTGGAGGGTCTGCAAAACAAATAAGAGTCCCAGGGCATAGAATGGCAGCACACCAAGGAGAACAATTTGCTCTGGCTATTTTTTTTTCATATGTAGGGCATCTTGATTTGTGGAGGAATCACTAAACGTGCAATTCTGATTCTCTCCCATCCCCCACAGCCTGAAGTAGTACCATTCATAGATAATTGTAACATGGTTATGCTGATTGCATAAAGCATGTTCTAATTTAAACAAACCGAGCCCTGTAACACATTCCTCCCTCTCTCTCACTTTCCTTCCCTCCTTCACCGCATCCAATAAATTCACGCCGGTGTTCTGCCAATTCTCCGCTCATTTGTTTCCTAACCCTGGGTTCTGTTTCTCCCCCTCCATCATCAAACAACTTTCAGGGAGAATGACAGGAGCACACAATATTACGTCTTAATATTCACATAATAATCTAAATAAAATGTGCTGAGTCTCCAGGTACTGTACTTTGCCCACGTTAATGGCATACTTCATTTTATATACATGAAACAAATTTACAGTAAATGAAAAAGCTTTTATGTGGCACCAATTAAGAGAGAGTGCACTCGTTGGAGCCTTAGCATTTACTTCAAGTGAAAGATACCTTCCACATAAAAATATAGCCAGAAGCCCTTTTTCGACAACTAACGGCTTGAGATGACACTTTCGGTGGAGCAGAGCCCTTTCTACCAGGAGCAGGAGCTTCTGGGGTCGAGCCCAGTGTGCCTTGTAGAATTAAATCAAAATGCACCAGAAAAGGCTTGATAGGGAAAGACCCAGTGGTTTTTGTGTGTGGCACCTCCTTTTTTTTTTTTTTTTGCTGCCCATGACAGCCATTTTGTGCTGGCACCCATGGCACCTTTATAAAGACACCTAGAATAGAATCATAGAATCATAGAGTTGGAAGAGACCACAAGGGCCATCCAGTCCAACCCCCTGCCAAGCAGGAAACACCATCAAAGCATTCCTGACAGATGGCTGTCAAGCATAGCTGCCAAGTTTTCCCTTTTCTCGCGAGGAAGCCTATTCAGCATAATGGAAAATCCCTTTAAAAAAGGGATAACTTGGCAGCTATGCTGTCAAGCCTCTGCTTAAAGACCTCCAAAGAAGGAGACTCCACCACACTCCTTGGCAGCAAATTCCACTGCTGAGCAGCTCTTACTGTCAGGAAGTTCTTCCTAATGTTCAGGTGGAATCTTCTTTCTTGTAGTTTGAATCCATTGCCCCGTGTCTGCTTCTCTGGAGCAGCAGAAAACAACCTTTCTCCCTCCTCTATATGGCATCCTTTAATATATTTGAACATGGCCCACCCCTTAACCTTCTCTTCTCCAGGCTAAACATGCCCAGCTCCCTAAGCCGTTCCTCCTATTTTTACCAAAAAAGAGAGAGAAAGAACCCCTCTAGAAAGTCCTTTCTTTTTCTTTTTACCCCCCAAAAGTTTTGAAAACTAACAACGCTTTGAAAATTAGAGTTGCCACTCAGACAAAATGTTATTGCTCTAACCAATTTCCTACTGAATTAGAGAAAGAAATTGGATTGGGGATGGGCAGAATCCAGCATAGCCATTCTTGTTAAGAATGCATGCAAATGAGGTGTAATACAGAATTTATCTATCTATCTATCTATCTATCTATCTAGTTAGTTAGTTAGTTAGTTAGTTATTTTTATTAGATTTATATTCCGCTCTTCATCACCTGATCTCAGGGCAGTTGTTTATAAATATTAGAAATCTGGAGAGATATCCAGGATTTTACTGTAAGTGCAATTGGGCACCGGTGGATCCACCCCCATCCTGCCAATAGGGGCAGAGGAGGCCACAATCTTCCTAACTCAAACATCATTTTGCATTAAATGGTTTGGGCCAACATTAGAGAGATACAGACACAGACACAGACACAACGCCTCTTCTCAGGGAGCTCTGAGAACTGTAGCTCTGTGAAGGGGAAATGGGTATCCTAACACCTCTCAGCATTTTTAACAAACTTCACTTCCCATAATTACTTGGGGGGTGCCATGATTGCTTAAAATGGCACGGTGCTGCCTTTAATGTATAGTGGAGTTGGCCATTATCAGAGCTCAAGGAAACATTCTAGACAGACAGATATACTCTAAAAGGGTGCAGGAGGGGTTGTGGCTTCGGGAAATACCCAAGGGCCAGATAGAAAGGTATGGAGGGCCACATTTCACCCCTGAGCCTGCAGTTCCTCACTCCTTGTAGATTTTACTATTTAAGAGCTTTTGTGTGTGGTATGTGGCCTGTTGAGAGCAGATAGGGAGGTACGGCTACCCCAGAATAAATTTTTGGTTGTGGCAAACAGCTCACTGGACATATAAAACCAGTGTGTTGTAGCAAGGAAAGGAGGAAAGTTAATGATGGGAATTATTAGGAAAGGGACTGAGGATACAGCAAGCAGTGTCGTGCTGCATTTCAGTCTATGGTGCAGCCACATTTGGTACATGACATATAGTTCAGGTCATCTCATCTTGGAAAGGGTATAAAAGAGCCAGGAAAGATGCAGAAAAGGGCAGGCAAAATGATTAAGGGGTTGGAGAAGCTTCCCCAATGAGAAGAAGCTGGAACACCTTTAAACTGAATTAAACTGCTTTATAGTTCAAGGAAGGAAGGCATAATAGAGGATATGAATGGTGCCGAAAGAGGAGAATTTTCTCCTTTTCCTCTCTCATCACTATAGGCTAGAGTTCATCTAATGTATCTGATTGGCCAGTGGCTCAGGACAGACAACAGGAAGTTCTACACAACACAGCACTGAATTAACATATGGAATTTTGAGTGACTTTTGCAGCTGTTGTTAAAGTTGCAAAGCAATGAAAGACGGGACGCAGCAATGGAAAAATTTCTGGAACAACAATGGGATATGAACTCCACCCAAGGCATGACAGATAACAGCAACAACCGGGGTAAAGAAAGACATAACATCTCACAAGGACAGGAAGAAACACCATGGACAGAATAATTGCCCCACACAGGAAAAACAAGGATATAATTTGAGTTCCTCACTTGTAGTTTTATAAACCATTTGATGTGTCAACGAGAATAGAAGTTATTAATATTGCAGTTGTTGTATAAGGGATTATTTTTGTGACCAGAATGTAATGGAAATTAATAAGGTTTTGGAACGCAGAAATAATGAAAAGCATCAAAGCATCAAATCTAGCATGCCACTTTATCTAAATTATATAATCTGATATTTGAATGCTTGGTATTAATAATTGTATTATAAACTGGTATTGTTATAATGAGACTGTTATGGGACTGTAATTGAAAACTAATAAAAATGATTGTGAATTAACATATGGAATTCATGACCATGTGGTTTGGTGATGGTTTCTAGCTTAGGACAATAAAACAAACTGAAAGAGGACATGTCTTTCAATGACTGTTTACTATGACAACTAATTGGATCCTCTATGTCCAGGGGCAGATAATCTTTGAATATCCAGTGCTGGTGGACAATCAATGGGTTGTAGCCCATGTAGGATCAGGTAACACATTCTGTCAGTGCAAGGATTTCTGCTTGTGCAACGGAACATCCCCCCATTGCTGCTCTCACGCTTCTCACCCCCCCCCCCAAAAATGATCTATTCTGAGATTTCCATTAACCTGCAGAGTAGATTTTGGGAAGGTGCATATGGGGAGTGGAGACTTTGGGGGGTGGGAGCTCCATTACAAAAACAGAAATCCTTGTGTCGGCAGAACACATATTGTAAAGCCCAATGGGTTGGCCACCATCTTCATCCTTTGCATATGAGCATGAAGAGGCATGTGGCTGGCAGAGTGCAGGACTGGATAGGCTTTGGTCTCATCCAAGGCAATTCTTCTGCTCTTATGAACCACTGAAAGTTCATTGTTCAGGCTTCAAATAGTTCCCTACTATGTTAGGAAGAAGGTGAGAAGAGAAGAGAAGAGAAGAGAAGAGAAGAGAAGAGAAGAGAAGAGAAGAGAAGAGAAGAGAAGAGAAGAGAAGAGAAGAGAAGAGAATCCTTCTCCCAGCTCTCTATGTGCAGGGGACCATTGAATCAATTGTGCCACCATCTTCAGAGGTACAACACCATCACATGAACATCACCTTCATGAGAAATAGGCCTCAGCTCTACAGAATTCAGAAATGGCATCTGATGGTCTTTCCAGATGACAACAATAGCATCCCGTTTTTCTCGCCTCCACAGCCTTAGGGTTAGTTCACACTGTTGTATCAAATCACTCTACTCAGTCATGCGAGTGCACGATCATATGGAGAATGCTTAGCATGAACAGCGCCACGAACATAAAAAGCTGGCAACGACCTTCATGAACACAGCTGCCAGGGGAGCGGCAGCCATAAGCCCAAAACAGCCTGCCCACACTTTTTTGTCAGGGTAATGTCTGAGTGCCACTTAGGGGAGTTAGAGGCAGCCCCCTCTAATGGTGTGTATCATGGGTGTAGACAGGGGGGGGCAGGAGGGGGCAGCTGCCCCCCCCTAGAAGCAAAAAAATATTGTATTTTACAGACCATAACCAATACTTTGCCCCTCCAAAAACTGAAGTGGAAAGGGCTTTGCTTTAGCAAGAGCAGCTCTCCACTTGCTGGGGGCGGGAACACAGCTGTAACAAAAACACATCAAATAAATAAAGCAAAGTGGCTACCAGTACTTAAGCAGTTAAGACAATGGAGCAGAATATCCCTTCAGGCAAGGTCCACCCTATTCACCCTATTGTTATTCAGTGGGAGTTGTTAATGGGCATTCAGGGATCGCATTAACAGTTCTATTGGCGATTTAATGAGGGTGCAGAGGATTCAATTTGACTAAGGTGGCCTTGCAAGGCTAAAAGGAAGTGAATAAGAAGGGGGGGCTGTAGCTTTGATAGACACAGTGATGTTTATAAAAAGCATTGGTGTTCCAGTCTGCCCCTCCTCCTGCATCTGTATACTGTAAATCAGGGGTGGCCACCTCCCAAGAGACTCTGATCTACTCACAGTTAAAAACTGGGAGTGATCTACCCCCTTTTGGGGGGTTCAGGTCAAAGCTGTTGAGTTTTTTTAAGGAAGGGAAGCCCTGTTTTGGGGGGTTTAGGTCAAACTTGTTGAGCTTCTTTTAGGAGGGAGGGAGGCCCATTTTTGTTTAGGGCTTCAGGTCATAGTTCAGCTTTTTTTAGGGAGGAGGAAAAATTTGGGTGAGCTTTTTTTTAGGGGTGCCAGTGATCTAGCAGTGATCTACCACAGACATCCAGTGATCTACTGGTAGATCACAATCTACCTGTTGGACGTGCCTGCTGTAAATCAAGCAGAGAGAAAGCTGCTTACAAGGCTCCTGTACAGGTGTACCGGTATCTTCCTCTTGCTGCAGAGTTCTAGCATCACAGCGTCACCCAGAGGCACCCACAAATGTGAGTTATCCCTCTCTCTATTTCTTCCTTCCTTTCCTCCCTCTTCCATCCTCAATAAAATACTGGGGGGGGGGCAGATAAGCCCCACATAGAAAGCCCATCAACATGGGGGGGGAGGACTCTTTAAAATACAGTATTTACCAGTAATTTCTTTTGGGGGGGGAGGCACCTAGGCCTCTAGGAGTTGGCTGCTATGCCTAGGACAATTCAAGAAAGCAGAATCATGCATATGCTATGGTAATATATCAATAGAATCATGGAATTGTAGTCGGAAGGGACCACAAGGGTCATCTAGTCCAACCCCCTGCAATGCAGGAATTTTTCCCCAATGTGGGGCTTGAACCCACAACATGGTTGAAATATTATGCTGATATGCAGCAACGCCTCGGAGCCATCGAGACTGCGGCCCTGTCTTGCCTCGCCCTCGCCTGCCCTGCCACCCCCTCTCCCCTGCCCGACCCTCCCATCCTCTTGCTGCAGAGTTCCAGCTTCACAGCATCACCCAGAG
Source organism: Zootoca vivipara (assembly GCF_965207765.1). Taxonomy (NCBI): domain Eukaryota; kingdom Metazoa; phylum Chordata; class Lepidosauria; order Squamata; family Lacertidae; genus Zootoca; species Zootoca vivipara. The sequence goes on from NC_142588.1 coordinate 14,000,001, forward strand.
GCACCCACAAATATGAGTTATCCCTCTCTCTATTATTCCTTCCTTCCCTCCCTCTTCCATCCTTAATAAAATACTGGGGGGGGGGGCAGATAAGCCCCACATAGAAAGCCCATCAAAATGGGGGGGTGACTCTTTCAAATACGGTATTTACCAGTAATTGGGGGGGGGAGAGGCCCCTAGGCCTCTAGGATTTGGCTGCTATGCCTAGGAGTAGGACAATTCAAGAAAGCAGAATGATGCATATGCTATGGTAATATATCAATTGAATCATAGAATTGTAGTCGGAAGGGACCACAAGGGTCATCTAGTCCAACCCCCTGCAATGCAGGATTTTTCCCCCAAGGTGGGGCTTGAACCCACAACATGGTTGAAATATTATGCTGATATGCAGCAACGCCTCGGAGCTGTCGTGACTGCGGCCGTGCCTTCCCTCGCCCTCACCCGCCCTGCCACCCCCTCTCGCCTGCCCGACCCTCCCGTCCTCTTGCTGCAGAGTTCCAGCATCACAGCGTCACCCAGAGGCACCCACAAATATGAGTTATCCCTCTCTCTATTTCTTCCTTCCTTCCCTCCCTCTTCCATTCTTAATAAAATATGCGGGGGTGCAGATAAGCCCCACATAGAAAGCCCATCAACATGGGGGGGATGGCTCTTTCACATACGGTATTTACTAGTATTTGGGGGGGGGGAGGCACCTAGGTCTCTAGGAGTTGGCTGCTATGCCTAGGAGTAGGACAATTCAAGAAAGCAGAATGATGCATATGCTATGGCAATATATCAATAGAATCATAGAATTGTAGTCGGAAGGGACCACAAGGGTCATCTAGTCCAACCCCCTGCAATGCAGGAATTTTTTCCTAAGGTGGGGCTTGAACCCACAACATGGTTGAAATATTATGCTGATATGCAGCAACGCCTCGGAGCCGTCGTGACTGCGGCTGTGCCTTGCCTTGCCCTCGCCCACCCTGTCACCCCCTCTTGCCTGCCCGACCCTCCCGTCCTCTCCAGCCAAGAGGGTAGCCGCCGCCGTTGCCAGCCCCAGAAGCACAAGGTGGCCGCTGCCGCCGCTGCCGCCACCACGATGTCGTCAGGCCAGCTGGCCCTGTAGCCCCGCCCACGTTCCCACTTTGTGGCCCCGCCCCTGAATGATCATGGCTTGCCCCCCCCCTAGTTTTGATCCTGGCTACGCCCTTGGTGTGTATGTTTCTATACAGAAGAAATTCCCGTTGACTTCAATAAGGCTTACTCCCAGGTAAGTGCACATAGGGTTACAATCTAAGGGTGCTTCCAGACTGTTGCTATTTGGGGGGGGATTCGATCACATGCCAGCAAATTCAGGCTGTGCAGTTATAGTTGACTAGGAGGTCCTCCTGCAGCACAAGCCCACTTCCTCAAAAGATCTGACTTTTTGCCATAAGGAAATTCATGGGTAAATGCGCTGGGAAGTGCGGGATAACACTTGGTAAATGCAACATCACCTGCACTTCCCGAAAGCAAATCAGAACAAGTGCTCATTGAGTAGCCAATGTCATCTAATCTCCCTGCACACAAATCAGGACAAATGGCCAATAAACAGGTCGTCTGGTCTGGAAGCACCCTAAATCTGCAAATAGGAAGAAATATAGTGTGCCAAATACCTCCTTTAACTACCCTCCAGCTCATCAGCATGATAAGCAAAAGGCAAAAGACAGTGGGAGCACAGTGAAGAAGAAAGTTCTCCTGCAAAAGACAGCAATGTCTAGTGGTTAGAGCCTGTGCCTCTCCAGTTATGATTGGCCTTCAACTCCAATGGTGGCAAAGCAAGTGCTGGTACTTCCAGAGTCCGGGTGGAACCTATTTTCTTCCCAGTGACTAGGTCTACTGGTCCCAGAATCTACAGCTAGAAACTCACACTATGTGCATCATTTCTGCCAGAACCAGCACGTGATTGGAGGGGGTGTTTGGGCAAGACGGCAAACGATGTGCAAAGGTATATTATCACATTAGGCTTCACCCAGGCAGTCATATACCTTTGCACATCATGGCAGGGAGGAATTTAACCCTGTTCTCCCCACCCCCTCTTGCTTTAGGTGTATCACCTATTCCCCCAGCAAAACATAAATATAGATTATGTTAGACGTTATATTAACGAAGGCTACAGTTTCTATAAAAGAAAGATATTTTTTTAAAAAAACCACTAAGTCTCAGGAGAGAAGAATAAGCCATTAATGAATTAGTACATTAGCAAGGGTAATGTTTGCGCTAAGTTGATAAATGCTGTCTCCATAAATCACTTCAATCTATCTTTCCTTGTCTCAGCTCAGACCACTTGTGATCTGCAAGTCTCTCTCTCTTTTTTTGCACACACTTAGTCAATGACTGGCAACACAACTGTGGTCGCTGCAGTCATTCATGTTGTCATTCAGAAGCCCTTGTTAATGTGCTTGCCAATGAAATTCTGTGCTTGTTTAGAGGATGCAGTGTTCCAGATAATAGACCCTCCCCGCCCCAAAGAAAGCCTTCCAATAAGGTCAGCTTTCTGATAAATAAGTTTTTCAATGTGCAGCAACAAGGCAATACCCGAACCAACATACGTTATGGCTGCCAACTAATTAAAGAAGTTCTCTGTGCAAGTCCTATCGCACCCTAAAGCTTTATTGCTGCAGAAATTTACACTTTTCTGCCCCATGGTCTCAAAGTGGCTTGCGTGTGTGTGAGTAAATCTATCTATATGCATACAGACATACACAGAAGGCGGTTGTATGGACAGCACTCTATGTGACATATGAATGTGGTTTATCCAGCTTTTCTTTGAATTTAGTACAATGGATGGTACTGTGATCAGGCTAAATATCCTTCTCCTTAGATAAATGGCCAGGTATTTCTGCAAATACATACAGACCTAGTGTGATAAAGTGATTAGAGCTGGGAAGACTCAGGTTCAAATCCCCACTCAGCCATGAAGTTCAAAAGCGACCTTAAACCACACACCTCCTTTCAGCCTAACCTACCGTACAGGTTGTTGTGATGAAAAACTGGAGGCCATGTAAACTGCCCTGAACTGGAGAAACTAGAGAAAAGGTTCGTTCTGCAGGGGAGGGCTCCTGCAGATGCCATCCTAACAGGAGCTACATTCTGAACAATGTAGGAATCAGGTCTTTAGTGTTGTGGCACTTTGGGAGTTCCCTCCCCTTGAATATTAGACCACTGCCAAGTCTGTTGTCGTCGTCGTCTTCTTCTTCTTCTTTTTCCTTTATTAATACTCCTACAATACATTACATAAATATATGATACATCTCATAAAGTAAATTGAAGTTTCAATCATAAACACAAAAAGAAAAGAAAAACATATACTTTATCTTTTCTTACCTATATATAAACCTTGAACTGATGCTGTATTTATGTTACCTTTTATGCAATTATTAACAAAAATTCTTATCAAAAATCATTAACAAAAAATATCCTAAGGACTTTGGACTTCCTGTCAATTCCCATTGTATACTTTTATTTTGATAGTGAATGTAACTACCATTATTACTCTGTTCTTTATATATTCTCTAATACATTCTTACAACAATTTGTACCGTTGATCTTATTTCTCATATGTTTCTTTATCCAAGGTCAATCAAGTGCTGCCCATAGACGATAAACCACTGGCATATTTTTGCACATATCTCTTATATTTGTCCCATTATTTGTGCCATTATCACATATCATTGTAGCTTATTCTGCCACTCCATTAAAGTCAGAACATTTCCCCCTTTCCAATTTTTTGCTACTAGTGTTCGGGCGGCCGCCGTGGCGTATAAAAATATTTCTCAAGTTTTTCGGAATATCTTTACCAACAGTATTTAGCAGAAATACTGGTTTTTTTAAATAAATAAATTATTCCAAAGTTATTCTGTCCAAGTCTGTTGTCTTCTGGACTCCTCCTGAAAGCCTTCCTCTTTCAACAAGCCTTGAGATCTTAGCCAGTCTGCATCTGTCCTGGAATTGTTTTTAAGACTTTTTGTATTGTTTTATCACTTGTTGTTTGCTGCCCTGGGCTCCTTTGGGAGGAAGGTGGGGTACTAATTTAATAAATAAACATAATTCTAAGAAATCAATGCTTTTAAATGACACACACACACACACACACACACACACACACACACACACACACACAGGACAGGATCTCAATCATGCAGCACTTACATTAGTGCTTTGTGCATATGAGTAAACACTCAAAGCAACTACTACTACTACTACTACTACTACTACTACTACTACTTAACAGCAATCAAGTTCACAAGAATAGCCAACTGGCAGGCCACGTGCTGGATCCAGCCCACAAAGCCATTTTGTCTGTTCCCCAACATCACAGCCAATTAAAAAGTTAGCCCCTAACTTCACAGGCCAGAAAGAATAAATCTTATGTGGAGCTCAAGCCTCCTAATGAAAGGGAATATATGCCAGGCTAAACTTGTCCAACTGGTTTGACCCACTCCAGCAATCTATTTTCACACCTGGCAAGGGTGGGTCTAATTAATTACAATATCTCATCATAATCTCATTATAGCTCATCATGTCTCATTGTAATATAGAATACTTCACATTTCAGATTTTTTAAAATAAAACAACACCTTTTAATGTAGCACCTCTCTTGGGGTTTGGTATGCATTCTGTGCCTTAACACATACAGTATATGCTGTAAGTGGCAAACTCTAGATTATTATTTTGTTTATTGCATTTATATCCCACCTTTTTCTTCAAGGAGTTCAAGTTGGCATACATGGTTCTTTCTCCTCCACATTTAATCCCCTCAATAATCCAGTGATGTAGGTTAGGTTGAGAGGCAGGGACTGGCTCAACGTCACCTAGTAGGTTTCATGGCTGAATGGGGATTTGAACCCTGGTCTCCCAAGTCCTAGTCTGGCACTCTAACCACTACTGCAGGTGTTTCAGACTATATCTTCCATTGGCTTTAGCCAATATGGACAGGGAAATGGGGGGGGTTCAAAGTATCTGCAAGGCATCAGGTCACGTGGGATGCTGTTACAGAGCTTGGTAGTTGGCTTAACAGATACATTTCTGGACCACAAACCAATGAATGTAGAAATGGAATGGCTTCAAGCTGATCCTACCTGCCCAGACAAGCAGAAATCATCATGAAACAGCATATCCATAACCAGGAACTGTATACGCCAGTCTCTTTAGCATAACAGCAGGTGAGGGTAGAGTCGTTTCACAATGAGTGCCATTGTTGCATCATGCTGACGTCACAGGCAAAGCCTTCCTATGAAAGAAAAGATGGAGGGAGACCTGAAGGTGGGAAGGCTACCCTGGTGGGATGCTGTTGGCCCATTCTGGAAGAAGAAGCGTCCTCAACCCAACTATTTGTGTGCACCTCCTTTAAATAGAGGGACCCAGGTGGCGCTGTGGGTTAAACCACTGAGCCTAGGGCTTGCTGATCAGAAGGTCAGCAGTTCGAATCCCTGCAATGGGGTGAGCTCCCATTGCTCAGTCCCAGCTCCTGCCAACCTAGCAGTTCGAAAGGACATCAAAATGCAAGTAGATAAATAGGAACCTCTACAGCAGGAAGGTAAACGGTGTTTCCGTGTGCTGCTCTGGTTCGCCAGAAGCGGCTTTGTCATGCTGGCCACATGACCTGGAAGCTATACTCCGGCTCCCTCGGCCAATAATGCGAGATGAGCGCACAACCCCAGAGTCGGTCATGACTGGACCTAATGGTCAGGGGTCCCTTTACCTTTAAATAGATACTTTGAAACCCAACAAGTGATACGTATTTGTTAGAACTACAAAGTTTCTTCTGACGACTCAACCAGATCCATAAAGATGTTATGCGGTAACAGACCATGCACACAAGGTCAGCATTCGGGGGATTTGTCTGGTGAATTGAGAGCCTTTTCCTGCATCAGCACACTCATCTTGTCACACACACACACACACCTTCTCAGCAGTCAAGCCTCTCTTTTTTTGCTGAGGCTTCTGTAGTTTGTGGGTTGCAGTTCCAATTTTGCAGTCCTGCTGATAGCCACCTTTAAGGGCAGGCAAAAGGGCATACTGCTTAGCACAATGCATAATGGAAACAAGTCACAATGTAAGCAAATGTTTCCTTTGCTCTTTCTCTTTCTGCCCTGAGAACCAACTGGTAGAAAGGTAGTGTGCAAGGCATATCAAATAATTGAAGGCTGTCATTTTCAGTGGCCTCCCCAGGAAGATAGTTGTGTGTGTTCCAGCCCGGACTCTAGAGAGAGGATTCACACATTAATTTTAAGTAATAGCCAGTCCGTGGTGAGCTTACTGTCTCTTGCTTGGCTACCCATTGTTGATCAACTGCCTGAAGCAATGCATCATTTCTCTATTTCTGAGCTTGATCATTCTTTCATGTGCCCAGGCAGTAACTGTACTCGTCCCTTGGCTATAGGGTGCACATCCACCTTGCTTATTCCCTCGTCCACAGCTTTGTTTTTGTTTTTTAAATTGAATTTTATTTAATTTTCATACTACAATGCATAACAATATAACATTTTTGTATATAGTTCCTGTAAAGGCTTACATAACAAAAGCTTACATAACAAAGTCCATTTTTCTCCCCTAATCCTTCCCCTCCCTTCCCACCCTCTTCCCTGGTAGGGCCTTCCTTCTTCAGACCTTGTCCACAGCTTTGTGCAGCGATCGGTAAGCCCAGGAATATGGCAACCTTCATGCCTTCATGGAAAACTTATTCCCAAAGGCTGCCAGCATGTCTGTTGCATTCAACTTTGGAAGTCCTGGTTGGTCAACAGAGATAGAACTGTTGTAGACTGTCAGGAAAAGAGCAAAGCTGCAGAAGGACTATGCAGTTATTGTTGCTCATTTTGTACAAGATTGTACTTCTACAAGAATTTGTTTAGCTTAGCCTCTTAACAATCCTATGGTCATTTTCATCAGTGGAAACTAAGGCAGGGAGGTGGCTCTTTGCCAAGTGGCTGAGAATCTACATTTTCCTGAAAATATGTTTCAGTGGCATGCTGATCACTGGGCTGTTTTGTGTCAGCTACTTCAAATGCTCTGGTTTGTGATCATTTTATCTCCAGGCCCTATAGGCAGCCACTCAGATACTAGTGGTTGGGAAAGACCTCTCTGCTTTTGGCCTCAGAGAGCCACACTGCTAGGCAAAGTAGACAAAACTGGGCTAGATGGAACTATGGACTAATTCAGTGTACAAAAATCCCTGCTTGTTTCTTGCCAGGGAATATTCATGCCTGCTATTTAGGAGTGCAGTTGAACTCAAGCATCTGTCAAAGCAACATCTGCCTTCCCTGGGAGCTGGTTTTACAGAGCCTGCCTTTCTTACATGAACCTGGCTACCTCTTGCTTGCTGCAGGGCAACTCCTAGTCCCCTCTAGGAACTTGATAAGTGCCCAACAAGCTCACAGCCCAGCCAGAAGAGGACACCAGGGGGGTTGAGATCCCATGCAACTCAAGCTCTCCAGTACCTTCCAATTTACAGAATCTTTGTAGCTCAGCACTCAACACATTAAGTGGGTTGACTCCCCCCCCCCTCAGAATAGCTAACAGTGCAATCCTGCATGTGTCTATACAGAAGAAATTTCTGTTGACTTCAAAAAGGCTTACTCCCAGGTAAGTGCACATAAGGTTACAATCTAAGGGTGCTTCCAGACTGTTGTTATTTGGGGGGGGGGATTTGATCACATGCCAGCAAATTCAGGCTGTGCAGTTATAGTTGACTGGGAGGTCCTCCTGCAGAACAAGCCCACTTCCTCAAAAAGATCTGAGTTTTTGCCATAAGGAAAGTCATGGGTAAATGCACTGGGATGACACTTGGTTTGGTGTCACATCTCCCTCACTTCCCACAAGCAAATCAGAACAAGTGCTCATTAACTAGCCAATGTCATCTAATCTCCCTGCACACAAATGGCCAATAAACAAGTTGTCTGGTCTGGAAGCACCCTAAATATGCATATAGGATAGGTAAAGGTGAAGGAACCCCTGACCGTTAGGTCCAGTCGCGGATGACTCTGGGGTTGCAGCACTCATCTTGCTGGCATTTTGTCTGCAGACGGTTTTTCCGGGTCATGACTAATCTGCTTCTGACAAAGCCAGAGCAGCGCACGGAAACGCCATTTACCTTCCCGCCGGAGTGGTACCTATTTATCTACTTGCACTTTGATGTGCTTTCAAACTGCTAGGTGGGCAGGAGCTGGGACTGAGCAACAGGAGCTCACCTCGAACCGCCAACCTTCTGATCAGCAAGCCCTAGGCTCTGTGGTTTAACCCACAGCGCCACCCGCATAAAATAGGATACAGTGTGCCAAATACCTCCTTTAACTGCCCTCCAGCTCATCAGCATGATAAGCAAAAGGCAGTAAGAACACAGTCAAGCAGAAAGTTCTTCTGCAGATGACAGCAATGTATAGTGGCTAGAGCCTGTGCCCCTCCAGTTATGGTTGGCCTCCAACTACCATCATCCCCAGTCAGCTTAGCTAACGGTTTTAGAATGATGGGAGTTGTAGTCTAGCAACATCACGGGGGATGGGGTGTCCACAGGCTCCCCAACCCATATAGAATTTTAGAATCATAGAGCTGGAAGAGACCCCAAAGGTCATCTAGTCCAGGCACCCCCAAACTTGGCTCTCCAACTGTTTTGAGACTACAATTCCCACCATTCCTGACCACTGGTCCTGTTAGCTAGGGATGATGGGAGTTTTAGTCCCAAAACAGCTGGAGGGCCGAGTTTGGGGATGCCTGATCTAGTCCAACCCCCTGCAATTCAGGAATCTCAGCTAAAGCATCCATGACAGGTTGGCCACCCAACCTCTGCTTAAAAACCTCCAAAGCATTGAACTAGGAGCAGATGGATCATGCCAGTTTAATCCCCACTCAGCTAAGAAGCTCGCTGGGTGTCATTGGGCCACTCACAAGTTTTCAGTCTAACCTACCTCACAGGGTTGTTGTGTGAATACAATGAAGAGGTGGGGAGAACCTTGTATGCTGCCCTGATCTCCTTGGAGGAGGGGCAGGATGGAGACGTAACTTCTAATAACTGGGATGTTTTAAAAGCTACATTGAAATGAATAGGAACTGTACAAGAGCTGTTGTAGCATGGCTTGCATTCCTTTCAATGGGGCTTGTGCGGTGCTGTACCCAAAAGTACTTTTTGCTTCCCTTTTTCTGTGAATGCAGACTGTACACAGGGCGGGGGAGAAATATGCAATAGTGACAGGATTTTTAATGGCGCCTCACCTTAAATGCATTTTAAAATATGTAAATCAATAAAAAAATTATTTGTAATAGCTGTGCTAAGAGTACTGGTTAGCCTTGCCGCGGAATGAATTGCAGGCTCCAGGCTCGATTACCATACATCGTGGGAGCTGTAGTTAGGATTAATCTGTCAAAAGGGATGGTTTAGTGTTGATGAATATGACATGTGACCATTAATGATGTTGATTTTATCTCCTGAGATTAGCAAGATTTACTTCAGATGGATAATAATGTCATTTGCTTGATGCGGTAGATCTGTTTACGAGCTGATTAAATTGTGAGGCCTTGCTTCATTTCATGCTATTTGCTTTACAGCTTCATCACGGCAATCACAAAAGCTGTGGAAATGTCCCACATCCCATGTCACAATAAATCATTGTTTAAGATTGCAGCTATGTATTTAGCAGTTCAGTTTTCCATAGGCCGCACATTCCTTAATGAATATGTAATTGGGAACACATTAAAAAAAGATTTTTGGGGAGCATACGGCTTTAGAGAGGTAGTAGCATTGCGGGGGCTGTGGGGAATCAGCCCTCTATCTTTTAATTGAGATTAAGGAAGCATTTGAGTAATTAGCTGTAACAAATTGCCTTATTATTTAGACAGCAAAATAAACGGTTGCGTTTTTTTTATTAAAAAAAATATTCCATGTGTGGCAAGAATTATTATCATAAATCAATGCAAAAGTGACAGCCGAACTATGATGAAGGAGGCTTGCAAGCAAAGTATATTTGCTACCTACTTACTTTTTGTATTTCAGTAAAAAGTATCAGAAGCCCACTTTAAAAAGAGTAGAGTGCTTTCTCCCCAGAGGATGGAGGTTGTGGGAATGCCCACAGTGCCACTGGAAACCACTGGATCAATGACAGTAATATATATAAGAGCATTGTAGCATGAGAACAGCCCCAATTTATGTATTTGCTGGTGAAAAAAAGGACTTGCGTACTACAATTTCATTAAAAAGTATCAAAGTGGTTGACAACAATTAAATATATGCACATAAACGTTTGAAAACCTATCAGATAGACTCAAACCATAGGTCAGTTCTCCTACCCAGTGTTCAGGGGTTTATGAGCAGGATATCTGAAGATGTTGGAATAAGCCCATAGCTCAGTGCCAGAGCAAATGTTTTGCATGCAGAAGATCCCAGATTCCATCCTTGATAAAAGGGAGGGGGAGATTCCTGCCTGAATCCCTGGGGAGCCTCTACCAGTCCATGTGGACCATAGATGGACCAATGATCTGACAAGTCCTTTGTCCATCTCTTGCTATTTGCCCTGACCTGCTGGTGTTCAGAGGTATATTCATATAGAGAGATTTCATTTTGCTATGATGGCTGTTACCTACGGTTAGGCCTGTTCTCCAAGCTACCGTACTTACAAATGCCACTGGATGTTATACTTGCATGCCAGGTTGTTCCCCACCCTTCCCACCCCATTGCAACATTTGCATATACTTCCTGGTGTTGTGATGTCATCGCACTGAGCAGTTCTCTGGTGACAGCCAGCGATGAGGAGCAAAGGCAGTACAAGTGACTGTGCCTGAACACTGTGAGCAGAGGGGAGAGAACTCAACTGCCATTGTGGCAGTGGAAAGCATCATTGTATATCCTTGCATTGTGTCTAATAGTACTTCCTTTTATCTGTGCTGATCCTTCTCCCTATCAATTTCGCTAGAGGACCCCATTCTAGTATTAAATGGATGGGGGGGATCTCTGCCCATTTTCTCCACATCATTCATGATTCTATCAGCCTCTCTTATGCCCTCTGTTGTTTAAATTTAATTTTTTTTAACAAAGAGGGGGGAAACAGCTCCAAATGCTTTCAATGAATCCAAAAACACGTAAATCACAAGGCGCTGGTAATTAGCCCATGCTAATGACACTGTAGTTAAGACTGTTTGAATATTTTCATTATAATGCCTTACCCTCTTTTTCCTCGGAAATGAAAAGACTGGAGATAAATATTGGTTGTTGTTCACATGAAGAAAATTTGCATGCAAAGGACCAGAACCACACTCAGTCTCTCTGGTTTTAATCTGCTTTATCACAGTCATTGAAATCACTGCTAAAAACAAGAGCAAGGAAAAATCACCTCGACATCTTAGGCTTCTTTTAACTAGTTTTTAAATGCAATTTTCAATACAGCTGAAAGAAATAGCTGTAGAGCAGCAGTAACGATTGTCTGTCCCTCTTTCCTTGGTGAAAACAGAGCAAGAGACTGCGAGTCGCTTCACGCATTATGGTTTTGGCGCACAGCTTAAAACTTAAGCATACTTCTTTAAAAAGTGAGTATGACAAAAAAACATGGGCTTTATACAGATTCCACACCTTAAAGAGCAGTTATTTGCTGTTGCTTCCTTGATGAGTTCAAGATGCCTTTCTGCAAAAAACGTGTGAAATGGATAGCTATATTTCCTTGTTTGTGGGATCCAAAGGGAGGAAACAAAAGAGCAGAGAATAGCAAGTGAAAGCTTTGTTTCTTTTGTACACCAATAAAACGGATGACATGGAAGTCAGTGTGGTTAATTCAAGTAAATAGAAAGCTGCACTAGACCTTGGGAGACCCAGAGATTCAAGTATCTCCTCAGCCATGAAGCTCAGCTGAGGTGACTTTGGCCCAGTCAGTTTCCCTCAGCCAAACTCACCTCACGGTTATTTTGAGGACACATTGTGAAACTGCAAGGCAGGGGTCGGCAAGTACCTCGCCTGGGCTGGTTCACTCCAGCGGAGATCCCTCCGTGGCCCGGATTGCAATGCACATGTGTGTGAGCACGCACGGCCGTGATTTCTGGCATCTGTGTCTGCACAAACACGATTTGCAGCGTCGGTGTCTGGGCGGGCGCGGTTTTCGGCGTCTGAGCATGCTTCTACATCATAGTTTTCCGATTTTAAGTTCAAGATTCCTGTTCCAAGTGCTCTTCATTTGTTTTCATGTTCGGAACAAGATATGGTGGGGGGCCTGAGGTTAGGTCAGGTGCCCCCGCTGCCCCTCTCTGCCCTTCCCTCCCTCGCTTGTCCCACGCCATCTTGCTCTGCAATCTCTCTTTTTTAAAAAACAATATTTTGTTAAAGCTTCTTCATAATACAATAAAAGAAACCAAACTCTTCTAAATGTCTTCTTTAGGACATAAGAGGGGTTGAGGCACATCCTGGAATTTTAAGTTTGCACAACTGAAGCAGGTTAAAATGCCCTGTTGCCCTAGCACAACAAAACCACAACCACAACCACAACCACAACAGCAGCAACAGCAGCAGCAGCAGCAGCAGCAGCAGCAACAACAGACTTTTGCAAGTTTGGAAAGTGACATGGAAATGCACTGAAAATGGATTCCAAGGCAGCAGCAGCTGAGCCTGAGTAGGACTTGCAACGTAAGCTAGTAAAAAAGGTGGTGAGCAGCCCTGCCAGTGGCTAAAGGCAGCAGCAAAAGTGTCAGGGTCACTTGCCTACAACCCTCTTGGTCTGCCACCTGAGGCAGGGATCTCTACTTACCTAATGGAAGAGCCGGTCCTGTATATCGTGAAATATTTATTTTCGTGATTTATTTTTAATATTCTGTTAAGGTTTGGCTTGGCTTGAGAGGAACACCTTGTAATATTAATACATCTTTATAAGTGAAATATATAAATAAAATTCATATGCGCTTTATTTCAGATTAAGCAAACTGTCTGTTTGTTGATGAGATTGCCATATCTCTCAAGTTACAGTTCTGGGTGTGTTGTATACCGAAAGGGCTGTGGGGGGGGGGTTGTACATGTTTAATTCTTGATTTGAAAGTGTGAAATTACATGCAATAGATGGCTTCACAAGCTCAAAATTCAAAAGCCTTTTTTTACCTCCCTAAGAGTATGTGGGTGGGAGGACAACTCTGGAAAGATGAGGAAATCTGTTATTGACCTCTTTGAAGCAACACTATTCTGAGAGTTCCCAGCATGAAAGTTGGTTACTTTGGCAAACTATGCCATGAGACGACATGTTAATTGTGGGCACTCTGACTCTCAGAGCTGGGGGAACTGGCAAGAGAAGAAAGCAAAGGGCTTAAGGGACGAGTTTGTAACATTTCACAGAACCTCTGGGGGGATACGGAGCTCAAGAATCAATGGACCCCTGGTTGAAATACCCTGCCCTAAACAAAGAAACAGAGAATAGTGAAAGCATTGCGGTCATGCATGGAGGCATGGGTCTTCACTGTTTAGCAACAAAGCCAGTCAACAGTTTGTCACAGAATACCACAAAGCCAGCCGCTATTGTTTTGCTGCATGTTCTGCACATTTAAGCAGGCAAACTTCACCACATTAACCACATACATTGGTTGTCTGTATTCACCCTCTAATTATTCGTTCTCGTGTATTATCACAGTAACTTTCTATAAAGGAAACTCACCTGGTAATAAGCAGAAATGGCTTCATTTTGACAGAGTTGGTAAACCTCTGTCTGGCATGTATCAGTTCAAACTGTAGCGGGGCAGAATCAGATAATTGGTTGTTCCTTCAGGCAAGCCCTCCCTGCGCAGAGAAAACTAGCATGTCAGGGAGAAGACTAGGCTAAGACTTGTTTCCACAATATCTAGTTTTCATGATAGGTTATGCATTTTTGACCACTTTCTCCATCTGCAGTCTGAAGTGGTGTAGCCTTGATACAGGTTCACCACTGCAGGGAGACCTAATTTTCAGACAAACAAAAATACTGGTGATTATTTCTCTCTTTTAAAACTGGAATTTTCTGCTAGTTGTCCACTCAATATATAAAAGCATATCGAGACATTGAGTTTGGTTTTGCCTTTTGAAGATTCCAGAGTCTGCAGTTGTAATGTGTTAGCTACATTTGTTAATACAAGAGTTACCCAGTATCATTGGCTACTGGACAATGAATGCTTTGCTTTATAAACAATTTCTCTCTTTCTCTTTCTCTTTAAGTTTACACATCAGAAATTTGAAACAGAAGAACTGGACTCTGCTGAGAGGCTTGCTTTGTCTTTTATCTTCTGAATCATTGGTCAAGCTCACAAGGGTGTTCCAAAGTCTTTTACAAAGCTAATTGACTTATAAGTGGTTTTCTTTAAACATAAAACCTGTCGAGCTCTTGATTCTTAGGAACCCGCGAGGATAGATTTGGCCTGGCTTCCTGTGTGCCAGAGGTCTCTGAACCCTAGGAGAATGCTGTGCAAAATGAATTGGGCCATTCACAAAGAGGGTATATTTTAAAACCCAATTGCCTTAAAAAGCTTCATTTTGTATTTTTAGCTCTTCCCTGAGCACAAGCACTCCTTGGGGACACTGCCAGAAGCCTGGACTGCATTCATCCTTTGATTTCCTTAAACCTTTGTGTATTTACGCTTAATAACCAACATTAGTGACATTAAAATTCTACTCACTGCAAGCAGCAAATAATCCATTCTTGCCTCCTTTTTCCTTTGATAACTGACCTTTAATATAGATCCAAGCTTAAACTCTCCAAACAGTCATTTGCACACTCTCGCAGTAACATTCATCACTATTTTCAGATAATTGCCCGGACACATCAGTCAAGAGTTGGATCCTATATGAAAGAAAAGCAGAGATCCAGAGTGAAAGATTAGGGCTTGGGCAATTTTTAAGTGAATTTCAACTAAGGACAAACATCTCCCTGGTTTTTTATTGAGGTTAGTATTTAGATGGATATAATTAAAAGTATAAGGGACCCAGGTGGCGCTGTGGGCTAAACCACTGAGTCTAGGGCTTGCTGATCAGAAGGTCGGCGGTTCGAATCCCTGTGACGGGGTGAGCTCCTGTTGCTTGGTCCCAGCTCCTGCCAACCTAGTAGTTCGAAAGCACATCAAAATGCAAGTAGTTAAATAGGGGGAAGGTAAACGGTGTTTCCATGTGCTGCTCTGGTTTGCCAGAAGCAGCTTTGTCATGCTGGCCACATGACCTGGAAGCTATACGCCGGCTCCCTCGGCCAATAATGCAAGATGAGCGTGCAACCCCAGAGTCGGTCACGACTGGACCTAATGGTCAGGGGTCCCTTTACCTTTACCGTTAATTCTTGGATTAGTCACGTGTGATAGTTCCACACAATCGGGGATTGCGTTTTAATACTATGTATGTGATGGTGTTACAGACAGCAAGTGAAGACTATTGAGAGTGGTGGCAAGTGGGGGCAATCCTGGGGTTTGGGAACCTTTTTTGCAAGGCATGCCAAAAAAGTTCCTAAGAAAAGGAGAGAGCTTTTGGCATTGCCAAAACCACATGGGGGCGGGGAGAGAAATTGCTTTCAACTCAGTGCCAACATTCTGGAACAACACCTAAGCAAGAAGCCAGCCTAACATAAATTCTTCTAATATTTATTTATTAATATTTGTTTCTTCATTCCATCCTAAATGTTTAGGGTGGGTGATAATACAGAAGTAGTTCTGGTGACATCTCTCAAAATGATCCTCTCAAAAAGAACCTGGATTTGCAATATTAAGTGTGCCATAAGAATGCCCACTGGTCTAAAGAGTTCTCAGTTCTTGGTTGGACTGGGGAGTTACTTCCGTGCTCAGCCATGAAATTACCAAATGGCCTTTGATAAGTTACTGTCTAACCTACCTCCCAGGAATGCCGTGAAGACTAAATACAAAAAACATTGGATGTTCTCGCTCTGGAGTTCCCTAAGAAGAATGGTGGAAGTTTAAAAAATAAAATAAAATGCTTTTTTTAAGCTGATTAGCAAGCAGTTCACCTCATTGAGTTTGCCTGCATTTCAGGAAAACATTTGTGTGCTTGCATTTTTGGATCTGAATGCAGTTTGTTACCGCCACATATTACTGCAATTCATAGAGAGGGGTAAATTTTGGCCTGCTTTATGATGTTAAAATTCTATTTACAGTAATCAATACAAACTAATGATTAAAAGAAATACCAGTAAGCGATCAATTGTTGGCATTCCAACGTGCTCGATAGATTACTTATGACCAATCTGCTAATTGCAATGTGTGACTCAAGCCGCTCTCTTATAATATGTAGCAGTAATGTAGTTCTTTAAACAAGCATGTTTAGCATTATGGATTCCCTGTTAAGTGGGATGTTTTCTTGGGAACTGAAGTAGTTTCTCATATATATATATATGTGAGAGAAAATACTATATATATTTCTTGTATACAATAAAGCAACAGTCAGTGCAAGGCCAGTTCCTTCCCTAGCAGAAATGGATACCACAGTGCACCAGAGAGTTCCCTTGTGCAGGGCAGGCCTCGATAAAATGAATGGCAACTGTATTATAGCACAGTGGATGGAATCACACCTTTTATACCACCCCCCAAGAGCTCACCGAAAAGCCCATCTTGCTTTCTAAAACATAGCATGACTTTTTCAGGTATTAGAGTCCAGCCTGACTTTGGCTGTAGTCACACCCCCAACATGTTCCTCCCACCAGTAGATGTTGGAGTTATGAGTATGTGTGCACACTTTGCAGAGAGAGAGAGAAAGAGAGAGGCTTCTACCCACGCAGTTTGGTTTCCTAGAAAGCTTACAAGATGATGCATATGTCAGGAAGCAAAACCACATGGGCAGATGTTTTCGTGCCTATCCAAAGCAGAGACTGCCACAACCATGTCAAGAAATGTACAAACGAAGTGGGTTTCAGACAGTCAGGCTGAGTCACATCAGTTTCATTTTAACAAAAGGAAAAATGTATTCTGGAAGAGTTTCCTGCATACCAATCAACAGAAGTTTCTAGTCCATTAAAATGTTTTGTTTGCTTATAAGGCTTATGTGCCCCCTTTCAGGACAAAGCACACTCGAAGCGGATTAGGAAATATCATTTGCTTCAAATGCACAGAAGGAACATTTGGCTTCCAAGAAGTTTTATAGAACAAGCCACTTGCAATGTTCTAGTCCAGGCCTGCAGTAGCTTCCTTTTATCAATCCGCCTGTCACTCATAATGTCTGGTCAATTCAGCAAAGTTGTCCCCACAGGCCATATGCCTTCCTCCACCCTCATTCCACCTCTTGTCATGGATAATCTGATGCCCTGGTCCATGCTTTTCTAGTTCTAATAGTGGGCAGGTTTTGGAACTTGAACAGTGCTCCTTTTCAGGTATAACTGCCTTGACTTTCTGTGCCCACAAACCATCCACATCTGCATGATAGACTGTAATTGAGCAGATCACAGAGTTGGGTCCATTTGCTCACGCATACTTAACATTGCCTTTTTGTGCCCACATTCTTAACCTGAAAGGAAAAGGAAAGAACCATCTCTCTCTCTCTCTCTCTCTCTCTCTCTCTCTCTCTCTCTCTCTCTCTCTCTCTCTCTCCTAGTTTGGCAAAAGCTTATTTCACCTGGCAGTCTGGAGGAGAGTCTTCAGCATCACAGGGGACCAGGCTTAGCCTCATGTAAACAGATTTCCATTGAATAGATCTCCCAAGCTTCCTCACCTCCAGGTGAAAGTGACCCTGTACAGACTGCTCAGAGCTTCCTATCCCTTGGAGGAAGATGAGCTCTAAAAAAAAAAAAAGCAGTGTCTTTGATATGTTGTGCATTCAGGATCACTGGCAGGTTCAATATTAGAGACAGGAAAAAGCACTGAACAGACAAGACAGATAGTTGTTTGGTTTGACAGCACTCCATCATGCACTCCAGCACAGTCTGCAAAAAAGGGGGGGAGGGCTAGTCCACAGGAGAAAAAGAGCCTGCCATTTCAAAAAGAAGGAAAGAAGAATCTCTTTCTAATTCTTCATTTTTCATACAAGGAAGACAAAACGGAGGTCTTTTAAACATAAAGGCTTGTTTCTCCCCTCCAAGTTTAACCACCTTGGCTTGCCATTTGTATTTTCCTGTCCATGCCGCAGAAACCTTTTGCTCCTAAGGTGGTAAGGTTACAGCTGTTACATTTCTGTCATTCAACCCTTTTTTGCTAGTTTCGATCAGTGTGATTCTTTAAATAAATAAAGCAAAGCAAAGCAAAGCAAAGCAAAGCAGCCACTTTGTACTTTATATGTGAGACCCCTATATAAATAAAAGCAAAACATCCATATACTGTCCCTCAGACTGTTAGAGAGAAGCAGCGGTCCTAGCTTTGCCAACTCAACTGGGGTTGGGTGAAGAGGCTGGCCTCTCAGCTACGTGGGGGCCAACAGGCAAGGCTAAGTCCTTTCCAGACATTTTTACTGAACATACTATGAATGCAGGGAGCCATCACATTGGCAGTCTGTGTCCCGGACATGTATGCATTCATTGCACTGTCTGAAAAGACCCCTGCACATACAGTTGCATGGATGTCTACACAACTCCTCTCCAAGCATTTGGTAACTCTGGAAAAACAGCATTCCTGAAGACACGGAAAAGATCTCTCAGTGTGTACAGTTGTTTGCCTTGGCTTAGGTCTATGAACCTCCCAAAAGGCAGCAGGGTGGCATGGTTGAGCTGTAGGAATAGAAGGTGACAAAGGAACAGTTAAATAATATTAAATGATTATTTGTAATGTGTTTAGCCTACTTTTCCACCCACACACAGGACCATCAAAGTAATTCACTATCATTTAAAAAAACAAAAAAACCAACACTAAACAAAAATCAAAAGTGGGAGGCATAACAACATACCAACTAGCAGAAACAGAAAGAATCAGTTCATATTAGGAAAAACTTTAATTAAAGCTTTTTCAGGATTTAATTAAAGATTTTTTGGTACATCTTATCATCATGTCTTCTTCAGAACTGCTGAAGTCCAGCCAGTAGATTCGTCACTAGTCTTTCTCCATCGATGTTCCATCAACCATCCTTGCTATTGCATTGCTCCAAGCTCTTAAACAACAACAAACTAGGTTGCTGATCAGGCTCTTGCAGACAGGAGAGGAAGTGTAGGCTAGACGATTTCTTCCACCTGGAATCAGGGGTGGCCAACTCCCAAGAGACTGTGATCTACTCACAGACTGGCAGTAATCTCCTTTGGGGGGGGTTAGGAAGGAAAGCCCTGTTTTGGGGGGTGAAGGGTGAAAATGTTGAGCTTTTTATAGGGGAACCAAACTTGTTGAGCCAGTGATCTACCACAGACATCCAGTGATCTACCGGTAGATCATGATCTACCTGTTGGATGTGCCTGACCTAGATCATTGCTCCATTTCAGAAGTCAGCTAGGTTCTCTGCAGGACCGCCAGATGTGACAAAGAGAAAGTCCCTCAGAATTGTCAGCAATCCAAAAATTTGCATTTTATTAATTTTAATGCAAATGTATTGATCAATAAAAGTTGCTTTAAACAGTTTCATTGTATTTTTTTTAATCTTCCTTGATCCCACACTCTCCCCTTCCAGTATTGCCACAACAATTTTATCCTACTGTAAAAAATGACCCCCTGCTTTAGAAAAAAAGACACATTGTATCTAGTTGAGTCCTTTATCCATCCAGCCACACACTCATATACAAAAGAGAACATCAAAAGAGCAGAACAGTCGGGTAGAAGGAAAATAAAAGAAGGAAGAGAGAAAAAGAGAAATGAACACAACAGTATCACCCATGTCGCAAGTGGGAATGGCCAGGAAAAGCCACAGAGCGATGGTGTAAGAGAAGGAAGAGGGCGAAAGCTCAAAGAACCAGCCACTATGACTGAAGTAGATTATATTCTCCTTTGGGCACCTTTCATATTGACATTTCCCAGCATGACTTTTGAAGTTCACTGTTTTGGTTTGGTATTGGATTTTCCTCGCTGTCTTGCATTGGATTTCATCTCTGTCTTTTTGGAATTCCAGAGTGATGCTGTTATTATTCAGCTGATATTTCATACATTTTTATATATTGTGTTGCCTTTGAGTTGCCCATTTCTGTGTTGGCTTTTCCCCTATGGTGGGGCATATCCTAACAGGATATTATCCTATGGTGGGGCACATGGGTGTGTCAGACATACCTGTTTCTGTTTTTCATAACTTCCTTAAGCTCCATCTTGTAAGAAAGGTGGGGTATAAGTCTAACAAACTAATAAATACAAATCCTCCTTCCCCTGTTTCTTATGGAAGTGTTGGGATGCAACTCTACTTGCAATGGGAAAGAGTAGATAGAGAGAGGAACCTCCAAGTTCCCTAGACTCCCCTTTCTGATATAACCTGTGCTAACCTTACCTAAGGTACTAGATTTATACCTGACCTCATTTCCTGCTCCTCCTTCATCCTTACCTTGGGGACATGTTTGTATGTCTGCAGCTGAGTGCACAGAACTTTGTCTCTCCAATGTAGTTAGAACTAGGATCTGTTCTACCAAGCATGTATTTCCTTTAATAAATTTAGCCTTTGGCTGATTGACAGCCAGTGCCCTTTTAAATGTGTTGTGGAAGTGGAGGTTATTGGCTTGCTTTTGTTCTTATTATGTACATATTTTGTTTTTCTACTGTAATTTTATGTTGTGAACCACCCTGAGATCTATGGATAGAGAGCAGTATACAGATTGTTGTTGTTGTTGTTGGTTGTTGTTGTTATTTCCCCCTAAACTCAATGTGATTACATCCAAGAATAGATTGTGCTCCTCCAGCAGGAATTCAGTGTTCGGTTCAAACTTCTGCTGATGCAGTTAAACTCCAAATGCCATCCTTTTCTGTTGCAGATGAAAGAAGAATACCATCTCATTATTCCAGAGAAGGTCCTGCCCTGCTGCATGGACACAAAAGTATGGATTAATGAGGGCACAATCCTCCAATAAGTTCTCCTGCACAAACCCAAACCGCTGAAATGAATGGGCCATTGGTGCAGCTACCAGTCATTTCAATGGGCCTTGGAGCCAGTTTCAGTCATGTGAAAAACACATTTTTCTTCCTCTGTTTTCGTTCATCTCAGCAATTTAATCGCTGTTTCCTCCCTCTGATTTACAAATTTAACAGACAGCAACAAGGGCAGCGGTGGCGGGGGGGGGGGGACATATCAGAGAATTATGCATTTGAAAAGAAGAGAGAAGTCCCTCATCTTTGATGTGTGCTACAATAAGGCTTGGATAATGTTAGACAAATGACTACAGCATTTAAGAGACAATAAAACAATAGACTTTTATGTTATGATGCAGTAATTGTTTCCCATCCTGCAAGTGGCACCGCTCCCTCCTTTCAGTCTGATTTTGTATCACAATTGTTCTCATTTTTGGTCTATCCTGAATTGTGTGTGCACATACACCAGAGACTGAGTTATTATACCATAATGCTTGTTCTAGTTTCACAAGAACTAGCAAAATGCCCAGCTTTAGGACCAGTTGCATGCACAGACCTTGACATGGAGGTGTAGTTCGTCTCTTTGCCTTGCACACTCTTTTTGTGGAGATCACTCAGCCCAGAACGAGGGATTATAGTGCCTGGATTTGAACCCATGCCAATGATGGCAGCCATGTGGAAGCAAATAAAGGAGGCCTTTGGGACCCAACCTGTCCCCTGATCATGATTTTCCCAGAGCAAGAAGCATATTTTCCTCTTTATCATGTACGTTGCAGCTTATAACCCATGTCCCATAAAGCTCAGCAGGTCCCCATCAGCATAACACCAAATCTCTCTCTCTCTTTTTAGCCTGTCTGCAGCCTGGGCTTCATTTAAGTGCCTAACCCAGCAACCTCGGATCTGCAGGCCAAACTAAGCAATATGCTGGATACTAGTCTACCATGTTGTTGTTTTTTTAAAATGAATGGCAGCTGCAGAAGGCTGCCACTTTCAGTGGAAAAAAGAGGGTAGCAGAGCCACAGCCAACAGGGGGCTCTGACTTTTGCTATAAAACAGTATCTATCCCTCCTAGAAAGAAAGTTATGAAACAAAGTGTGCAGGCACCTTCTAAGTAATTATCCTGCCTGACAGTGTTTTTAGCCAATGAGTGAAATCAGAACTGAGATAGAGGAGTTAATTGTTGGGGCACTAGGCAATAGGAATCCCTGGGGTCTTAAAGAGCAGCTGTTGTCCCCTTTTCCTGCTTCCATCTTGATAATGAGTCCTTGGAATCTCTAGTTTGCCCTTCCTTCCCCCCATAGTAACCAGGATGCATCTTACCCATCATGGTTCATCTGAGATCAGATAGTCACTGGAAGTTATTTTTCTGCAAATATGACTAACTGTGGATAGATGTTGAAGAATCCACCACCACCACCAAATGGCAATTGCAAAATGTGAAAACTTGGGAAAGAGGCTTAGGCATGTCTCCTTGTGATCAGTAGCTAAAGCCCAGGCAATTTTTAAGAATCCTCTGTATAGTTAACTTACAGTACAAGTTTATTGCCTTGCTTGGGAACCTCTGATCTACACAGCTCCATTCTGGGTTCTGTTCCTTTGTGTGATGCAAGTTTTATGATAGAGCCCTATCTAATAGCTTTTAGGTGTTTTATTCAAGTGGACTGGTATTTGATGTTGGAAATATTTATTTGTTTCAAAGTCATTTTCGCTTTTCATCTCAGAGGAGCTACATGTGCCCAAATATTTTCTCCCCTTCCTTCTCTCCTGTTTGTTTTACTTACATCAGGGGAATGCAACCTAAGGCCCATGGGCCGGATGCGGCCCAATTGCCTTCTCAATCCGGCCCACGGTTGGTTCAGGAATCAGTGTGTTTTTACAAGAGTAGAATGTGTCCTTTTATTTAAAATGCATCTCTGGGTTATTTGTGGGGCATAGGAATTAGTTCCTTATTTTTTTTCAAAATATAGTGTGGTCCACCACATGGTCTGAGAGACGGTGGACCAGCCCACAGCTGAAAAAGGTTACTGACCTTACATGGTTTCAAGTTGGAAGGTCCTCTCTCTGCCCACCGTCCACCCACCCCAATCTTCCTAGTGACTTCCTAAATGATGGTTTATATTGATGATAAATCACTCAGCAGTGCTCTTAAGTGCTCGGTTACTTACTCTCACACACAAAAATACACATGAATCACTTCACCCATCATTGAAAGGCAGCTATTGTAAGAGTGAAACACAGGAGCTTGCACAAAACGAGAGAGCATGGCTCCCTGCCTCAGAACATTACTGTGAGCAAGTTTTCCAGGGGGGCCAGGATCCAACAGCTCCCATTCCATATTCATAATCAGATAACAGACATTGGGGGGTTTCAAAGGTGGGAAACGGTTTCTATCTGAGTCACAGAGAACATAGCAAGGGCAAAGGTAACAAGGCAACCTGTGCATGTTTTGTTCAGAAAAGTTGTTTTCACACAGTCCACTTGCAGAGAGCCCTTTCCAGGTCAACATTCATGCAAAGGAACCCCTGCAGAAAGTTGTCATTCAAAGTCTTTGAAGAAAGACTGCAATCCTAAACATACTTACTAGGGGGTAAGTCGCACTGAACTTAGTGAGACATGTATCTCAGCAAGCATGCAAGTGGCTGCAGTGTGAGCAACACGGTTTGCAAAACCAAAGCCTTTGAATAAGAGGGATCAGAACCCAGCTTATCTAAAATCCACTTCTTTGTCCCTATAAATTTATAGTCCACCTTTCCTCCAAGGAGCTCAAGGTATGCATGGTTTTCCGCCTCCCCGTCTTATCCTCAAAAACAACCCTCTAAGGTGAGAGACCACAACCTTGACTGGTCCAAGGTGACCCACTGAGGACCCCAACATTGTGCATGCACAGCGGCACTATTTATCTCATTTCAACTTAAGCATGGGCCATGACCACCAATACTGCAAAGTTCTACAACAGCCACCTTCTGGACAATCCCAAGGAGAGCTCCTTGCATTACATATTACAAAGTGATTCGGTCACATTAGAATCTGAGTGAAAAGGTTGCAGTCCTTGACAGATGGAGCTAGTGGAAGGTCTTCCTGGTCATCCTCAAATTCTGGCGAAATCCATAGGAAAGACAAGGCCATGAGCCTGAACTACCATTTCAGACTCCGACAGGGCTTTCAGCAGGAGTGCACCCTCAAATATGCCTGCGGCTGTAAGTTACAGGTGCTCATCAGAGCTGGAAGAAACAAGGCTGTTACCATTCAGGAAACAAGGACGATTTCATGAATTCTTAGCTTCTTCTTTTTTAATGTGACTGGATTCCCCTGTCGGATCTGTCTGATTCTGGGCATCCCTGTCGATGCTGAGAGGCCCCTAGGCCCTGGCTAGCAATGATGGTGTCATTGGCACATGCCAGTGTCTCTAGGCCTCAGTGCTGCTGGTTGCTAACTGAATGTGATGGAGCAAGGATGGAAGAATTCTGCCTGTGGCCTCCAATTACATCTCAGAGGAAGCTCTACAAAGAAAAAGGTCTAGAAAGAAAAGAAAAGAAAAGAAAAAGGGGCAAGGAAGGGTTGAGGCAGATTCTCATGGCAGTGCTGTGGTTGGCTCGTGTTCTTATGTTGTTCCAATCTTCGCAAACACAAACCTTTTGGAACAGTATTTCTAATTCAGACAGAGGGAGCCTGCAGTTTTGGGGGGTAGTTATTGACCAGTCCTGCCACCCTTGGCACCAACTGTACGAAAGCCATATCTATGATGCTAAATTTCACCCTTTAATCACAATATAAGTAAATGTGAATTCTGGAAGAGTTGTCCTTTTTGTTTTTAAGTGTGCAATAGTGGCAGTGTAAGGGCAATAGCAGGCCTTACCCGAATTGATTATTTTGTCAGGAAGCTGGACAATGAAGCGCAGAAAATACAGTGTCATTGAAGAGGGCAAGGCAGAAAGTCAGGCTGCTAGTATTTATTAAAGCTGAGCAGGAGTGGGACTGGTTGGGCAAAAGCCAGGGAGACCCATAGTAGGTACAGCTAGAGCCAATGGCAGGCAGAACCCCCTTGACTGGTTGAAAATAAGAAGACAGATAGGTAGGTAGGGGCTGTTTGCCCTAATGGACCAGCCTCCAGCTGAACCAAGCATTCATGACTGGGGAGTGTGGGCTCCATTTTCTGCCCTTTCAGACTAATGCTATGTTATGATGCTATGTCATACCCCAGGGGCGGAAACAATGGTAGCTAAGGACCATCATCCACTACCATTGCCACAGATATTTTAAGAAAGGATAAGAGGGACTGCTACAATCGCCACTGCCAAAGGTATAGGGGAAGCCCTTTACATGCAGAAAATTTTGCTTCCCTACACACACACAATCCACAAAATCCTCCCCAGGGCAAAATGAGGCAAAATGAGGTGAGGCAAAACCTTGAGGCAAAATGAGGTGACTCCCTCAAGTGGCAGGATCTCCAGGGGCAGCACATCCTGATGTAGATCTTCATCCTCCCCTTGTTCCTGATGTAGATCGTCACTCACTCCTTCTTCCCTGGTAGGGAGGGACGTTGCCATTTTGTGGTTCGCCTCAGGTGCCAAAATGTCTTGGGCCGGCCCTAATTGCCTACAATTTCACCATTTGCAATACCAATTATAGTAGGTTTTTGCTGGGCAGGGCAGGGGCTACCTCAGCACTAGGCCCAGCCAAGCCAGAGGCATTATACTGCCCTGCAATTGCAGGGACTGACCACAGATGCAAACCCTAGTGCCTCAGCAAGCTGGTTCCTCCCCTGAGCTTTCTGGTTCAAATCCTGGAATTCCTGACAGGCAGATTCAATACCCCTCAAGCAATAGGGCTTTCCTGAGGGAAGATATGAAGGCTGAGTGATACAAACTGATAAATGTGCTTTCAAAAGGGAAGGCGGTCATTGTGCAGAGAAAGACCCTAAGGGTGTTTCCGGATGATGCGTACAGCATAATTCACCACTGCTTACACAATTATTGCCAAGTAATCCACACACACCCTCCTCAAAGTAGCACTTCCATGGTGAGAAAAATAACCGTTTCCCAGTACTTAGCTACAAATGTTTTAAATGAATGAATAAATGGATGAATAAATGTTTAACGCTCACTCAGCTGTACGTGCCACTAGCTGGAGGGAAAGCGAGAGCATTTTCCAGCACAAAATATTGCAGCTGTGAAAAACAGGATACCTTGCAACAGAGGGTTCCTTGGGGTAAGTCAGTGGGACTCTGGGCAGCAGGTAAGAAAAAAAATGGTGCATTTTGTGGGAAATGTGTCATTTCCGTGTTTAAAAAAAAAAAAACTACCTTGCAGAATTGCCCATTGCATTTTCATTGCACTGTTTCTCAAACTGGAGTGCATTTTTCATAGACATCTCCCCATTGAAATAAACGGGAGTCACGAGAGAGAGCTGGCTCTTGGCAAAGTGAGACATGATCAGGAGAACAGTTAGATCAGTCTTAAGGCTGCCATTCCCAGCACATTGACCTGGAAAAAAGACATACCCTCCAACATTTCTCCAATGAAAATAGGGACGTCCTATTCTATTATTATTATTATTATTATTATTATTATTATTATTATTATTATTTATACTCCACCCATCTGACTGGGTTTCTCAACCACTCTGGGCAGCTTCAAACATCTCTAAAAACATAATAAAACATTTGACATTTTAAAAAACTTCCCTATTCAGGGTTGCCTTCAGAGGTCTTCTAAAGGTTGTATATATAGTTATTTATCTTCATAGCTCTGGAGTCGCATAACTCCAAACCCTCCAACATTTCTCTGATAAAAAGAGGGACATCCTACGGTACCATACCCGCCTCCAACATTTCTGCGATGAAATAGGGACATCCTGGAAAAGTAGGACATTCCGGGATCAAATCAGAAACCAGGAAGCCTTCTGTAAATCCGGGACTGTCCCTCCCTGGAAATTTGGCGGGTCTGTCGTTGAATACACACTGAGGGCTCGGACTTCTGGTGATAAGAAAAGCTCCCTTCCTTTACCTGCCCCTCAGATCTGAGAGGGATCCTCAGACCTCAGAGCAGGGATCCCTTTTTGCTCTCCATCTCGCAATGGTCGGCCTGTTCAAGGCTGTCAGACCTGCTGCGCTAGGAATGATTTGACGCGTCAGGGATGACTCGAACAAAACGTATTGGCACGCTCGCGCCAGAACAGAGCTAAACTGCTTGGAAAGGACAGATGTACACACACAGACGAAACGGCTTTGTACCATTGGTCCGTCCCGTTCAGATTGTCTACACTGACCAGTAGCAGAAATCTCCAAGATTTCAATCCGGATTCCGGAGGCATTTCCAGAATCCCAGTCCCTCCTGGTGGCATCTAGGATTATTGAACCTTCTGTATGGAAAGACTGCTCGCTACCTCTGAGCCACGACCTTTCTTCCCTGCGAAAAATGCCTAAGAAAGATGGTCTCAGAGCCCGCTTTTCCATTGGGGGGTCGGGGGCCTGAAGGATTCTGTCCAACGGGAACGTCTCCTAACTCCATTTAGATGCATGGGGCCTGAGCTGGAGGAGGAGAAGGATGTGGACTTACGGCTTTCGTTCAGTTGCATCCTCTTTTGAGCTGGCGAACTTCCTGGTGCATTGCGCCTTTACGCTTAGGGCTAGAGAAATCAAAAGTCAGATTTAAAAACCCAAAGGCTTTCCTTAACGCAGCTCTCTTTTACGCCCATGATTTTTAAAATGAACACCCCAGGTTTGCTTTGAATCTCAGTGGCTATTTTAGCTGCTAGGTGGGCTAGCTACTTGGGCTAGTTACCTGGGAGCAAGCCCCACTGAAGTCAACAGGACTTACTTCTAAGTAGACATAGTGAAGCTTGCGCGGTAAGTCTGGACAGCACCATTACTATGGATGGAGGAGGGCTAGTCACTTGATTCAGTACCCATTCACCCCAAGGAAGTATCGACAGGCCAAGGCCTGAATCGCTTAGCAAATAAACTTACTAGGAAGGGCACGATCCTGTCCCATTCGTTTCAATGGAACGATTAAACCTGCGCTTAGTTCTCGCCAGTCAAGAGCAAAGGGGATTAAAATGTGGTTTTGCGTTGAGCAGATCCTGCAACAATTACAGAACATCCACACAACTACGCTTTCTAGTCTCATTTCGCTCCGCCTTCCTCGCTCTTCCGCAGCTCGCTAAAAACACTAATATTACAACCCGGTACATTAAATGAGCTTGCCTTAAAATCGATACAACTCTTCTGTACAGTATTTTACTGGTACGTGGGTGGCGGTTTTCAAATTTGGAGAATCGGCTTGTGTAACTTTTTAAACCCCCGCCTAAACTCCTGTTTTGGTTTTAATTCCAACCTCCCTTTTTTAAAAAAGCATTTATAGGTCACTAGAAAGGTGTTACATTACATGGAGAAATTTAGGGGCGAAGTGAAACGCAAGCAGGTCCGCTCGGTTTCGCCGACTTCTTCCGCTCCAGAAATGCTCTTCACCGCTGAGACCATTGGAAATGAAAGCTCTCAAAAGCATTGGACGAAGATTGGGGAGCGAGGGGGAGCTGTTGCGTGGAAATGGAATACCTTTGCAATTATTTATCTCGAAAATATGACCGCACAGTTTGGAGGGAGAGAGGTGAAATGTGGAGCAAATCAGCCGCAACGACCTGGGTGGGCACACGCAGGAAACGTATTGAATCTTTCAGTGGTTTGCTTCTATTGTTTTAATTAGGAGATCTGGCGCACAGCAGGGTTGATCTCACTCTGGGCTTCTCCATTGGCTGGATGGATTCTTTTATTCTTTAGCGGAGGAATGTAGGCTGTGAAACAAAAATTGGGAAGCGTTTTTTCTCTGTAGGTTTTGCTCAAAATCAGCTTGCTACAAGTAGCTGCTTAGTTTGTAGTGTTTATGGTAGCGGTTGTTGTTGGTTTTTTTCCAGGAGGGGAATCATGTAATTTCATGTCAATCTTCCCCTTTCTGGCCTGAATTTTCGCAACACCACACCCTCCAAAAATAAAAAAATAAATTCTAGGTTTCATTGCATTGCATCACTAGGATTTGTACTTCCCCAAAACTTTTGCAACTTGTTTTGAAAAGGCGAGACAAAAATCCACTACAGTATCTCCAAAAAGTGGTGGAAAAGAAA
Organism: Zootoca vivipara; assembly: GCF_965207765.1. Taxonomy (NCBI): domain Eukaryota; kingdom Metazoa; phylum Chordata; class Lepidosauria; order Squamata; family Lacertidae; genus Zootoca; species Zootoca vivipara. The sequence continues at coordinate 14,029,005 of NC_142588.1, forward strand.
TCTATTACAAGGAATCTCTGATAAGATGCCATCTGTTCTGAACACCTGTAGTCTCAAATTGCTTCGGATAGAAATTTCAGCTTTATCTGCCCCCTCGGAGTGAGATTCCCAGGAAGATTTCGAATAGAAAGAAAGGGGGACCCCCTCTTTCTCCTCCCCGTCCCTCAGTCTTATCTACTCTTATCTTCCTCCCCTCCTTTTATACTGCACTCGTTCCCTTCCGATTACATCAAGGATTACTCCTATTCCTACCCTCTATTTAAAAATAACAAAATGTGATTTTTATCTGGTTCCAGACTTCGTCTTGTTTCCGAAGTGTGAGAGGTCATGCAGTTGCTTCTCCCTTTAAACGGAGCTAAAGCAATGCAAAACACAGAGGGAGGGAGGGAGGGAGAAACATAGGAGACAGAAAACAACTAATGCACAATTTCCCCTGCCCCCGCGCGTAACAAAAAAAGAGCAAAAGTCCACATTTGGATAGAGGTGGCAGTTCACTCTTTTGCTTTCACTGCCTTGCTATGGAGGGAATGGACAGCGCCGCCTGGCGGTGCTCAGCGGCTTGAACTCTGCCGGGCGGGGTCACCCAGGGAAACAAAGCCGGAGAGTTAAGCAAAATAATAAGAGAATTTAAGTGTCTGTCTCATTTTCCCCATCTTCGGGCACCCTTGTATAGCATTCCAGTACGGCATAAAAGTGGAACATGAACCGATTGGGACGCACAGGATAGCATCTAAGCGGAATCACTGCATTTAATAATTTTTTTATTACTGCGTATTTTATTTTATTTGGCCAAATCATTGGCATCTTCCTCGTCCTTCGAAAAGTTTGCGGCAAAGAAACAAGGGCGGTGGGGGTGGGGGGCACGGTTGCGGTGCAATCCAGGATGGCAGGACAAAGAAGGAGAGAGCTTATCTAAAAGGAAGCCCCATTTGGACTCAGTGGCAATGATTTCTGAGCAAACCTGCCAAGGCTGGTGGTGCACAGGCCTAGGTGGCTTGGTCTCGACGTGCGTCCTCTCCAGCCGTTCCTCTGCCCACCCTACACGATCTTCCAGGTTCCAATGGGCGTCTTCCTGCTGCTGGGTTACCATTCTTGCTTGCCTCGACGTGACGCTGAAGGCCAGCATTGTCTGGTTGTCTTTAATTCATTTGGGGAAGGAGGGAGGGGGTACACACCAGGTTTTCAGGGTGATCCCCCAGCCAGCCAAAATGGATTTACCCTTTTTCTTTTTCCACAAAAGCGGCAGAAGATATGCAGAAAGAGCTGAACTGAAGACACGCAAAAATAGCTGCATTTTAAGCACCATGACACATGCAATCCACCAAGTAGAAATGAGACCTTTCTGCGGCTCCGCTACAGCTTTGTAGCGAGGACCCTGGAAATTCTGGAAACTATTCTGGGCTATGTAATAGGCTATTCTAGACCATAAAGTCTCTCAGTCTCCACACACACACACACACACACACACACACACACACACACACACACAAACGGTCTGTCAACTTGGGGTGGCGGGGTTTCCTGGTGAATTTGTGCCTGTTCCTTGATCACCATTCCTTAATTCGCCATTTCATGAGGAATAAACGGTTCCTCCTGGACCATGTAAGCTTACCTTTCTGGGACATAAACTGCAAATACCTGCTTTCACAGGGATTAGAGAGCTTCCCATCAGCGCCACTTGTCTCTTTATCCATCAAAATGCGCGGAGGGAGAGGCCGCCATGCCCTGGAGGGATGTGGCATAATAATAATAATAATAATAATAATAATAATAATAATAATAATAATAATAATAATAATAATAATGGAGCAATCCGGATCTGATCGCTAAGGACCACTTACAGTTGCTTCGGACTGGAAAACGCAACAGACACGGAGAAGGCTGGGACGTTACCGAGTTAACAGGATGCACGCCAGGCGTCGAATAAAAGGCTATGGGGTGGCATTATTGCGACATCGCACACCTACCGGTAGCACTACGGCTACTACTCTCTCTATATAATTAAGATTTTTTTCCCTCTCTCCACTGTGTGGGAAGGGAATTTTAAATTCCAGACTCGTGGCATTGGGGACGACGACGACCCACGTTGGGTTGTTTATTATTATTATTAAATAGAATACTCCCCGGCTTCCCATATTGAAGGGAAATTTTTTAAACCGCTTTTGTATGAAACCACATACATTTCTCTAGGCGATTATTCGTGCCCTTTGTCCAGCCCTCTGCTCCCACGCTGCCCCACCCAACACGCAACACATCTGTTCCTTGGGTCTCATTTGGGGCTTATGAACAACACGCAAGCGATCCCGTGCGCGTTTCGTTGGACCTTCTCCCAATCTTCCACGTTCCCCCAGAGTCAGGAGACACAGTCCAAGCTGAAAACATCCACTCCTGGTGTCCACGCCAGGCTTTCCACGACATCCTGCACACACACGCGCGCGCGGTCATCCTCACCACCAGCAACCAAGTCCTTCTCTCCTGGGAGAGAGCCCCTGACCTCACCTGTCCATTTGCTTTCTACGCCATGCACTGGTAAGTGGGTGGACCTCATTCTCCTGGAAGAAGGCATCGCGCAAATGGCATCGCGCAGTCTTGGCTTTTCTATGGATTGCTGTGGTTCACCAAAACCAACTTCCATTACGTTTCCCCGTGGAGAAAATAACAGGGGGGGGGAGATGCCTACGCACCTTCCCCCCCCCCAGCCGTTCTGTGCCCTCAATATTCGAATCTGAACCATAGCATTGCCGAGCTGGAAGGGACCCGGGGTCATCCAGTCCAACCCCCTGCAAACCAGAAAGAACAACTAAATAATGAATAGTACAGTAGTCATGCTGTTAGGACTGCTACAGGAACCAGCGTACAGTTTACAGAGAAAGGCAGGTTCTCTGCCCGAAGAGCTTAGGGCTTGACAATAAGCTAACCAGCATCAAGCCACTTTTCTCTCTCTCCGTGCGCACCCTAACTTTAGTTCACATCTGGCCTGATACACAATTCCCTCCGAAACTCCCTCTCTATTTTCACGAAATGTTTTGCTGGGCCTAATAAAGGCATTGCCGTCTGTGCACCTTTGTCATAGAACGATACAAAATAATGGTTTTATGCGGATCTCTTTTAGATGGAAATGCAAATACAATATATATATGGAAATAAATACCAAGAGGTAGGTCCTTGTTCTCCCCGCGCTCCACACACAGAGCGAAGCCGAAAGACTTGAGCGTCTGTCTGTCTGTCTGATGCAGACGAGGCTGAGCTCTTGATTTAGGGAGGGCGAGGGGACTGCCCTTCTGTTGCTTGTCCTCTTGAAGGCGGTTTTGACGTTGAAATTCTCCGACGTACGTCGCAGGGACTAGCGGCTTGCTATCAACTCCACAACACAACCAGTTTAGCAAGACAGAAATGGACTCGGGGCCTTATCCGAATATTGCTTGAGTGAGAGTGTGTCAGCTCTGTCACCCACTCGTCTCCTCCGCCCATTTATTGGCTTTTAATAAAAAAAAATGTAGGCGACACTGGGCAAGAGCAAATGTTTGAACAGCTCAGGAAGTTTATAAAAAAGTGACTGAAAGTTTTGAGTTATACAGCACCAGCATGAACAGCACCGGCAGAGTCGCTTGCTCGGACTCCAGCCTCATCCACAACTCTGTTAAGCCGATTTACTTGGATTTAGGCGCGATTATGGGAGCCATTGACTTCAAAGACACTGCATCGAAAAATTAACATTCAGTTTAATTGGCTTTAGCCAAGGTATTTGGGCTTAGACAAGCTGTGAGACAGATCACTAACCTCCAGCTTTCTTGCCATTTTCACGCAGGCTTAGCAGAGGCTGAGCCCAATGGAGCACAATCGGACAGACTGCTGAGTAAACACGCTCTAGGATCGCACTCCGGAATCCTATATATATGCCCATGCAGAAGTGCTTTTAAGTACAATGGAGCCAATTGCCGGGTGAATGTGTATAGGTACCTATATTTATCCAACGCAGCAATAACAAAGGAACCTCTCCGGTGGAAAGTTATTCTGCGCCAGCTCCATTGAAATGAATGGGGCGCCCTCAATCAGACAGTCTTTCCTGGCTCCCATTCATATCTGTAAGGCTTGCGCAGGAGAACTTTCTGCCGGAGCGGGCCCTTTGTTGAGGGCAGGGCGGGCGCTTCTTTTGTAAGAGAGGTCACCTTTCATCTCATGCGCCCGTTTGTTGCTGCTTTTAACTTAACGCTCCCTTTTAGTTCTTACAAGACGGATTTTCTCCTCCCTGAAAATAGGAAATCGCTACACCAGGGAGATTTGGGTTCATTTCGTTTTCTAAAAGCAAAACAAAGGCAAAACAAAAACAAAAAACAAAACCCAACCCATTACACTACAAATAAGTTGCAACATGCAACGAACAGTTTGGGTTCCTCCATAGTTAGAGAAACCCGACTCCTCGTTTCCAAATGTGCACGTACTTCTAGTCACTTGTGCATATCTCTCGATCTCCTACTCCTGCATTTGGTAATTGTTATTGGCTTGAAAAAGACCTCCAGTTCCTTCCTTGCCTCCCATTACCAAAAGAGCCCAGTTAAAATTCCTTGATGGTGAAATGGAACGAATAAATAGCAGCAGCAGCAAATGTCGAGAGAGGCACCGTCGGTGCGTCTCAAGGCACCGCATAGAGTCAAGTCACTGTCACACACCCCCCCCCCGACCCCTCAGCAGGAAAAACAGCCTGACGTTCTGCAGCGCCGGAAACTCGAACCACGGGGTCTCTCGTTTTCTACCCTCTGCACATTTACTGCTGCTAATTGCTTGGCATAAATGCCTGGGCAAGAGCTGGGCATTTGCTGGCGTCGCTTCTTTGACACTATTTGCTTAGAAGCTCCTCTCTTCTTTTCTCCCTCCTTTTTTGGGGGTTGGGGGGGTTTACAGCAAAGCTAACTTCTAATTACTGGAGGTAATCTATGCGTTATGGGCGAGGGCATATTCAGAAGAACGCCTCACAAACCAAGTCGGATACCTAGAGGCCACCGCGTTATGAAGTTGCTTTTCCCCCTCCGCCGTAGCTGCCATGCCTCGTTCCTCTCTAAGGGCTGGTTTTCGGCCTATGTGGCTCTCGGCTCTCGCCCCCCTGCTGCTTAAAAGGAGGTAAAGGGGATAAGACTTCACGCCTCCACACCACCCTCTTGGGGTGGAATAGCTGTTTCCAAACACTGGCAGCCCATTTTTACTCACACAAAGTCCCCCAGTTTTCCATAGCCAGTGTCCTTAGGATCGCACCCTTAAACAGCCATCCTCTGCACCGCCTGCTTGGATGAGAGCGTGCCTGGTCTGGGCCACCCTCCCCACGGTAACTTGGGGGTAAGAGGCAGCTGAATACAATGAGGACTGTGTTTCCTTGTAAATATGCACAGAAGTGGCAATTTTGTTTTTTTAGACGCCCCTTAAATGGAAGTCCCATTGAGCTCAGTGCAGGAAGCGGGACCCTCCTCCTTCAGAGACACAGGTAAACAGCGAAGATTGCAGACTGTTTTCTTAAGCTAAAAGCTTAAGTTTGTCAGCCTTTTGCTATCTATGCCGTCGAAGAAACGCAGAGAATGGGGGTAAAAGAGCCAGATTCACAGCTGGGTTCCGGCGACGGAGCCCGGAGAAACCGAAGTGCTTGAGTTTCAGACTATTTCTTTTCCCACTGAAATCTATAAATAGTGCCCCCCACCCCCCAAAATAAACGGGGTTTAGAAAGGGAAGAACTGAAGTCGACTGAATGGCGCTGCTTTTTTTAACTGCCGCAAGCCAGTTTGGGGACAGAGTGTTAGTTCGGAAAACCGAGAAAGAAATAACACGGACCCCTTTAGGAGGCTTGAGAATCGACTGAAACAGGGGTTCTTCCATAGAGAATTGTCCCAATCGTCGAATGGTGGATTGAGTTCTAAGTTGTAAAGGAAACAATTCAGATGGAGGTTCTCCTCCGCCAGCCTTACTGAAACGCAGGAACACTAAGCACCTTTACGCAATTCCCCCGACTTTTACTGGGCTTCCACAAGAGAACTCCTCCTCGAATTGTGCCCGACGTTTTCCTGGATATTTATTGGTTTAAACTTTTTGGTAAAGTCATAGAAAGTAACTACAGACGAGAAACTGGCATTCTCATTCTCCCTCTTCCCAGCCACAGAGGTTCGCTTCCCGCCGCCCCCCCCCCCGTTTGCCAACATTGGTAAGCCTGGCTAGCAGTTCCCTAGTTAGAATCAAAAGCCTTGCTTTTCCTTGGGAAGAAGCGGGGAGCGGTTTAAATTGACTCCTGGGTTTTCTAATTTAATTGCCAATTGTGGTATAGCAGGGGGGAACTCTTAGGAACACACTGTTCTGAGTTAGAAGAGGAAAAACGTTAGTTAAACAAATAAAACTTTATATAATTATTATTAAATTAAATCAACGCTTAGATTTTTTTTGTTTTTCTCCCCTAGTCACTTTCCATCCACCGCACACTTAGGTGTATTTATAACAGACTCCAGTAGGTAACTTCAAAAGAAAAGTAAAACCTTTTTAATACATCAAATATACGGAATTTTAATCTTTTAAAGCGATACATTGTCTATTATTTTAAATACATGACGTCATCCTTGCTTCTGCCCCTTCTACAGGGTGGACAAAAATTAAAAAATAGTCCAGTGTTCCTTTTAAAGAACAAAAATAAGGCAAATGGAGGTTTTTGGAATCGTTGTTGGGTTTCCTTTCTTCCAGAATAAGTACAAAAAAATACCAATTCTCTTTCTGCGATGGCATACATCTTAAAAAATAAATGCAATTTGAAATTCGAGTCGACAAATTGCAAGTTAAGTGGTAAAGGGGTTTTCTGTTTGTTTGATTTTGATTTTTAAAAAGAGACATGCATTTAGGGATTTTCCCCCACCCACCCCCAATGAGACATTAAATAAGAAGGTACAATACAATCATAGCAATTTTAAAGTAACATTAAAGAGAAGACCTCTATTTTCGTTTTCGTTTTATTTATTTATATTCTACAACGGGTGTTTCCACTTTAGTTTTTTCTCTTTTTCCCCTCCTTTAAGCCTATCGAGCTGAAGTTATGTAATGCACTTTTATTGATTCATTGTCCCGCTTGAAGCTAACATAAATAAATACAGTGCCCATGGATCCAGTCCTCAAGATGAACACTATCTTTATATATATATAAAAAAGTCAAATTTCAATTTTCTGTTCATTTGTGGAATTTTTTTAAAGAAAGTTTTGAAGGGTTGCTTTGTGTTCTTCTCCCCGTCTCTCCGCCCGCCCAACGAGAACCGTAGTTTGAAATTCCTCTCGCCCCACCCCACACCCTTTCGACCACCAAAACAAAAACAAAAAATTCAAAAGAAGCCCCCAAAAAACTCACTGATATCCCAAAGCGGACGCTGTCGTCAGTCTTTGCCCATAGAGTGCGTAAGGGGAGTAATACGGTCCCGTGGCCGCCGGGACAGGCACGGGGGCTCCCGGGGTGGGCAAGGGGCTCTTTGAGTAAGGGTGGTAGCGGCTGCTGAGTCCCAAGGCGTGGTGCGGGCTGCGCAAAGCCAGGGTGCCGGGGCTTCCGGGGGCAACGGTGGTGGGGATGTGCATGTGGCAAGCCATGGCCGCTGCCGCCGCGCTGGCTAAGGAGCTGGAGCTCGGGTAGCTAGACAGCAGCTTGTCCGTGCCCGGGAAGGCCGTGTGAGTCCGCAAGTGGTTGAGCAGTTCTTCCGACGTGGCGAAGCGCTTGTCGCACGGTCCATTGGCCGACACCCAGTTGCAGATGTGCGGCTGGGGGTCGTTGGGGAGCATGAAGCCGTAAGGGTACAAGGGGTGGCCGGCCAGCGAGGGCGGCGTGCCTCCGCTCAGCGACGAGTGCATCGTGTGCAGCGGGTGCGTCGGGTACATCAGCTGGTAGCCGGACTTGAGCGCCTGGTCGTGCGCGCATGAAGCGCTGGCGGCGCCGGCCAAGTGGCTTGCGCAGTGGTAGCTCAGGCAATAGGGGTCTCGGCACAGGCTGGCCGTCATCACCGACGGCGGGGACGCGCCGGCCAGGGGGCTGGAGCCCGCCGCTTTGCTGCAGCCCAGGCTGTTGTAGCTGCCTGACTTGGTGGGGTCGAGCGCTACGCCGTGCGACAGGAACTGCGGCGGGTAACCCGCGTACGCGCCAGCGAGGGAGCCGGGGAAGCTCATGCCGGCTGGCGGCAGTGGAAACACCGTCTGGCCGGGCTTGTAGGGAGACACCGGGGCCACCAGGCCCGAACTCAGCACCGCCGCGGCCGACGACGAGGACGTGACCGTGTTGCTGCCGCCGCAGGAGGACGAGTCAGACGACGCGGAGGACGACGAGGAAGAGGACGACGACGACGCCAGGAGGCCCTTGGCGCTCTCGTGGGCCGCTTGGCTCAGCTCCGCCGTAATCCCGCCACAGCCTGCGCCCAGCCGGCCGTGGCCCCCGGACGGCTCCGAGCCCGCCTTGGCGCCGCAGCCGTCGGAAGAGTCCTTCTTGTCCGCGTCGCCGGCCTTGCCGTCGGCGCCGGGCAGCAGGCCCGGCGAGCAGGCCGAGACGCTGGACGTGGGGCTGCCTGTCCTTGGCGTGAACGGCTGGCAGGTGGCGCTCGGCACACGGAAGCCCGACTTCTCGTTGCCGCCGCCGCCGCCGCCGCCGCCCGAGCCTCCCCCCGAGGCGGCCGCCGAGCCCCCGCCGCCCGACGACGCCTCTTTCTTGTCCGTGCCGGGCTTGGAGTAAGGCTTGAAGCTGGACTTGTCCTCTACGCCGATGTCGCTGAGCTTCAGCGGGCCCGACTTGGAAGAGTCCTTGTCACTGCCGTTCGACGTGACCGACGAAAGCTTGGACGACGGCGACGGGTCGGGTTTGCCGATCTGAGAGCAAGTCTGAGCCAGGAGAGCCAGCGGGCTCTTCTTCGCGTCTAACTGCAGAAGGCCAGGGGTGGGGGCAAGGGGAGAAAGAGGGAGAAACGCAAACGTTTAGTATGGGGGTCTTGCTGGGGGGTGGGGTGAGGGGAGAGAGATAAAAAGCGGAGTGCCAGTTTAAAGGGGGGGGGGAGTTGCAAAAGTACGTATCCGGAAGCCCCTGGCAATTACCGAGAGGCGCAATCAGCAGCCCGGACACTTTTTCTGGGCTTACATAAGCATGCTTTCTTTATTTTATCAAGGCAAATTACTTTATAATTGCATAGTACTTATGGTAATACTTTTGCATTTTTTTAAAAAGAATGTGAAGTCTTCGGGGTCTTTATGAGGAAGCAGGCTCGCTTTCAGGCTGGTCACCCGGGAGTAACTTTGGTCACCCGGGAGTAACTTTGACCCCCCGCTTGCCCACAGTCCTTCCCCCAACGCTGCAACCCCCTCCCCGCGCCCTTGTTGGTAAGAAGTTAAGCTTTTTCGCCCTCCCCAAGCAACGCTCGTCCAGCTGAGTGGATCCCTCAGTGATACTATTTATAAACAGATCCCAAGTCAAAGATATTCAAGCCGAGTTCGGTGAAATAGCCAATAAACCCTATTCCTTCCGTGCATGATTCTGCTTTCCACCCGCTTCCCTTTGCCGCCGCCCCACTGCAGTACTCTTCAGTATCACCCCATAACGTTATCATCTCGAAGATCTGATCTGCTTCCCTTGCAATTCTCCTCCCAACCTACACCAGTCACGCCAGCATGTCTTGTTTTTTTTTCCTTTTTACACACACACACACACACAATAAAAATAAAATACATGATCGGTAAACTGCTTCTTTCCAACTGCAGCGCATTGTGAGCCAGCGAAATGCTGGCTAGATCCACATTTCAACGCTTTTTGCTCCAATGAAATGAAGCGGGGAGACGAGGGCGGTTGGGGGGGGGTGCGATGAGACGGGACCCGAGAGTGGGCGCGACTCTGCATTACATTTCACGTTCCGCTGGAGAAAAGTGGAGCCCAATACTGTAATTGTAGCAGAATCACCTTTATCCGGGAAGCCACCAAACCAATGGCCACATAACCATTACGAGGGTTGTTTAAATTTGCAAAGCTCTCAGAACTGGGGAGCACTTTTCTAGGAGCATGCAACCTCCATTAAACACGAAGCAAGGCTTACTTCCGAGTAAACGCGCGCAGAATTCCGCTGCCCGGACGCGGGGGAAGCCCGCGGTTGGGGTGGGGGCTGGGCTGGTGCGCCGGCTGGAAATCGGAAAGTGCCTTTTTACAAAGGATTCCCGTCCGGGAAGGTGGTCAGTCTCACGCGGTGCTCCTCTGTCTCTCTCTCACACACACGCTCACTCAACACAGACACCCGTCCGCCCAAGATCGCGGCGTCCTTACCTCGATGGGGCTGACTGGGGTGGAAGGCAAAGGCTGAAGGTATTCGGGGTGCAAAATGTGTCCAGTCCGTGCCGTAAGCATTTTCAGGACTTTGATGGGGAGCCGGTTCGCTTGGCGCAAAGGGTCCGAGGGTGGGACAGAGTGGAAGAAAGGTTTGCTGCTGCTGCTGCAGTTGCCGCCGCTGGTAGAAATCCCAGAGTGTCCGCTTTGCCAGGGAAGATCAGAGCCGGAGCTGCTGCTGCTGCTGCTGCTTCCGAGATCTCTCGCGCCTCCTCCTCCTGCCGCCGCCGCCGCTGCTCCACCACCACCTCCTCCTCCTCCGTGCTGACTACTTCTTACGGCAGAAAGCAAGGGGGATGTAATCATGACCCAAAGCCTCGCATGAAAACTGGCGGGGTGGGGGGGCGCCCGGCGCGCGGATAAGGAGCCCAAACAGGGCGTCTTCTTCCAATCTCTACGGGAAGGAGGGATCACACATATATGCGCGCACTTTATTTAATTAAAAAAATAATAATGGAAGACTCGTCCAAAATAATAATAATATTTTTAAAAGAAAGTCCTTTGATGGAGGGGTGCGTGAGAATTCAAAACGGAAGAATGCTACAAAACAGAAATAATCCTCGTGTGTGTTTTTTTTGCTGCTGCTGCTGACGACGGGAGTGGAGAGGTATGGGGGGGAAATCTGGAGCTCTGCTTCCCCCTGTCCCAGTCCCTCTTCTTTCCCTGGGCTGCTTGGCTGGCTGGCTGCGGGCTCTTCCCCGGCCGGCCGCCTCCTTTTTTTTCCTCCGCCTCCCTGTTCAGCTGCGATGCGAGCCACTGCCCATCCAGCGTCGGATCTGGCAGAGGAACTCACTTCAAAAGCAGCTGAATTAGTCGGAGATTAAAGCCTTTGCCGCCTTCCAATCAAATGGGACCCCGAGGTGATTGGAGGGTCAAGGGGATGTGACGTCACCTTCCCTCTTCAGGGGCTTTTCCACCACTCACCCCCTCCGCGATGGCTTTTCTTTTGCTTTTTTTTCTAATGGTCTCCTTCTTCCTTCCTCCCCTCGCCTTCCCCGCCTCTCTTGTTTTTGCTCCTGAGGACAGGAAGGATGGGCATCAATTTTGTGTTTCACGTAAGCCACTCGCTACGGATTTTCTCACTCGCTCGCCTCCTGTATTTCCTCCGCACGGCGCTAGATATCTTTTTGTTGGGGTGAGTTGGGGGAGAGGCTTGTAAATACCTCTAGAAAAACGACACGGTGGTGAAGTTCCCGAGGTAGGTTTGCGCAATTGCGTGCTTTGTGCCGTGCCTTAGAGGCCTCCGCAGTGCGCCCGCCTTCCGTAAAAAATAAAAAGGCAGGGAAATTATTTTTAGGGTCCTCCCATTACCCAAACCCCCCACTGATCCCCTCTGATTAATGACGGCGCTCTTTCCATGGTCCCCCATCTTCCGCACACCGGAAAATTATGTCGTGGGTTTGTTTCCTTTTTCTAAATCTTTGCCCATCGCGCAGCATTTTTGTTCTTTTTCTGGAGCGCGAAACTAAAGAACTAATAGGCTTCTTGCCTCCTGAAGTACGAGTCAAAAACCGCCCAATCGGGTCTTCGGTGACTGTTGGAGGCTCTGGACTGAGATTGGGAGAGGCGAGCGTCACATGCTCGCAACACTCCGCCCTTCCTTAAGCCGCTCTCGTCTCCCTTTCTCTCCGCTTTTTTGGGGTGGGGAGACTCCCTCCCTCTCCCCCTTTCCCCTTCATCAGTTGTCAATGCTCCCCAACCGCAATCAATCAGTTATTTGTCAGCCGCTGTCAATCCTCTCTTGATTTATGTCAGGTTTTGTTGCTGATTACAAGCCTAGTGCGACTTGAAGGAAGGAAGGAAGAGAGGGAGAGGGGAGCAAGGAGAGACAGGCAGACAGGCAGACGAGCTCCCTGGAAAAAGAGCCATTCAATTTAAAGAGTAAATCGCTCTCCGAGTAAATGCAATTTGTATGCCAACAAAACAAGGAGCGACTCTCACTTCTCTTTTGGCGGACGCACCTTGGGGAGAAAGAGCGGAGTGACCGGGCAGATTTTCCCCCCCACGGCGATCGCTGCGTCACTATTGTTGTTTTTGTTGTTATTTTATATTTTCACTTGACTAATCAAGATTGCAACCTTGGGATTCAGTCCCCTTCAACTCAGTGGCACTTACCTCCTAGTAAACACGAACAGGATGAGGCCGTAACATTGCAGAAGCAAAACCACTCGCCCTGGCGTGAGTCCCCTTTGAAGTCCCTACTGGACTTAGTGGGGCCTATTTTTGAGTAAGCACGCTCGCGAAACGACTTCGGCCCCAACCCGACGCGCTCTTACTCAGGAGTAAGCCTTGCGGAACTGTGCAGGGTTTCCTTCCGAGTAAACTTACCGAGCTCAGGTTGTTGAGGGGTGACTTTGACTGACCCTGGTGGCGCGTGAGGGAGGGAGATGCGAGTTGGTGCTGGATTTGGAGGCGGGGAGAGAGAGAGAGAGGAGGCAGGCGCATTATTGAAATTTTATCGCCAATCCGTCTCTCAATCGGCTGGCACGGCGGAATGTTTAAAATGAGATTAAGATTGACATCTTGAGCAGTCCGCGGAATGCCAATACTGACAAGAGCTCGCAGGGAGAAGGAGAAGAAGACGAAGGAGCCAGGGGCGGGGGAGAAGAGGCGGAAAGGCCCGGGATCAAAGGCTCGGCGGAGGCGATTCATTGCAGCCTTCGAAGTATTTGTTCACAATTACTGGATTCTCCACTCACACACACACACACACCCCCGCTAACTCACCCCTCACGTTTTGCCCCCGCGCTGCCCTATTGATCTACCACGTGGTTCCCTGAGCGGTGTGTGTGTGTGTGTATCTCGACACCTTGCTTGCCCCAAGACGATTTCTTAAGACAGAAATAATAATCGGCGCAGGTCCAGCGGGGAAGTTCTCCTGCGGCAAAAACAAACACCCTAGCGAAACAAATGGCCAAGAACCGTTCATTTGCAACAGAGTCCAAGCAGCGCGATTTCCCCGCGCGCTTACTTCGGAGTAAAACGTTAGTCTGGTTGGGCTGCAAAACCAGATGTTTGGGGAGACGTCAGTTGAGCGCTTTTAGGCAAAGCAGCGCTTCTTTCTTGGCCGTTTTACCCTCGGCTAGCTTTAAGGATGATGCCCAGGTGACTGAATATCAAAAGAGCCTCCCACTTTCGCTCTGTCTTCAATGATTCCGGGGCGATTATTTCCTAGTGCTTTTTCCAGTTTGGGGTAAAATCATAATAATAAAATAGCTACTCTGGTTTTCTTCTCAAACCTCCTCATTTACCTTAAGCTGCCCTTCGAAGGAATAATGTAAATAAGTATGTATCTCCACGGGCCCCAAATAAAAAAGAACGAAAGAGAAATGTGTCTCCTTTTGTTTCCGGATCTGCCCGGGTGGCCTTGCGCACATTGCAACGATAGGGAAAAAAGGTCAGTGGGAGATATAAAACACGTTTGACAAGGGAAGAACAAGGCAGGAGGGCTTTCAGGGGTCGCGGCCAATTTCTGAGCTGGAATCCTTCTTAGATCCAGAGGCCGAGTCCGGAAAGGCGCCCTTCCCTTGGCTCACTTGCCAGGGCGGGCCGGCAGCCAAGAAAGCAAGCTTGGAGTATTTTGGGGGAGGCATCAGGGATCCAGCGCCTTTACCCAGGAATGTTCTCCCTTTCTGATTTCTGTTCAGACTTGCCAGTCTTGTGTGTTTTCCTTTTGAAAACTGAAATAATAATAATAATAATAATAATAATAATAATAATAATAATACAGTGCATAGATAGCTTATTGTTGCTCAAGCGCTTCGTATGCCTTATCTCAACTACCGCTACAACAACACTGACTTATTACTATTCCCAAAATTTCAGATGGGAGTGTGAGTGCCTTACCAAAGACCACCCATAGGATTCTGGGCAAGGACCACAATTGAATCTAGGGCTATCCGTGTATACTTGGAAGTAAGCCCACTTTGCTCAAATGACTTGACTTCCAAATAAGTGTTCCTAAGATCTCAGGCTCCTTTGGGGCACAGTGAGTTCTAACTGGGAGCATGCTTCCAATGTGGCTTCTTGCGCAGGAAAACTCCCAGGGAATTGCGCCGCTCAGGATCCCCCCCCTCCCCAGGTTTAAAAAGGGAAAAAAAATAGCACGGGTATTTTCCCCTCTAGGTGTGTCGGGCAGTAAAATATTCGAGAATGGCCACCTTCGTACTCATTGTCCACTATATAAGGTATTGAAGTCAGTAGTCTGATCTCGTGGGAGACGTAAAGTGCTGCAGGGAGGGGGAACTTAGATGCCTTTGAAAAGGATAGGCAGATGTAATACAACATGGTCTAGAAAAACGTAAGGAGTCAGGGCAAGAGTCTTGCTCCCAAGGACACCCTCCGTGGATATTTCCATTTGTGGATCTCGTGGAAATGCCTTGAAAAAGAGTCCTAGGGGGTGCCCCCAGCCCCCACACGCCCTGCCCTTTCTTTTGTTGTCGAGACCAATTGATAAATGGATGGAGAGCAGTAAAATTGAGAAAGGAAGGGAAGAAAGGGAAGGAGAAAGCCCCGTCCAACCGCTTCTTCATGTGTGTTCATTTGCATTAAAGTGCTTGGAACAGCTGTTTTCCTTACAAAACCGGAGAGACTTCTATCTGTTTTCTCGTTGTTATTTGTCCGGCCTCCCAGGGTGAAAAGACTAAAAGATTAATTGTCTTAAGGTAGAGTTTAGATGTGGGAAAGGGTTCCCCCCCTCTCTCCTCCCCCTCGGGAACTGGGAGTGGAGGTGGCGGTCGAGAAAAGGGGCCTTGTTACAGTTCTAAACCGGGGGAATCAAAGGTGATTCTCCGGACATGTGTAAAACAAGCGGCGTATTGACACGTGTGTGTGTGGGGAGAGAGAGAGAGGGAGAGAGAGAGAGAGAATCGGTAGGCTGGCTGCCTTGGAATTGTAGGGAGGACGATTCTCAGCTCCAAGAAGACAATTAATAACTTCAGAGGGGCAGAGAGCCTTTAATGTGCGATTTCAAACCACACCCCGGTCTGCAGAAGGCAGTTTGTTGTTGCTGTTTTTTTTAAAAAAAGATTGCGTAAATAAATAAATAAAATTAAAGAATAAGCTCCAGGAGGGTCAAGCTCAGATCCTTAAATTCTTTCCTTAAATTGTGTTCCTCCTCACAGGATCGCATCCAGGACGGCCTGCGAGACGGCTTTCAAAAATAAAAATAAAAATAAATAAAGGAATCCTGGAGCGCCAGTTCCCAACACCGCCACCGAAACACTGGCAAACACGCTGACAAAAACTCAGATAGCCTGTTTGCTGTTTGGCAATTATTACTTGTACAGTCTTGCTCAAAGTTAATGTTTCTTTCGGTCGCTGTCGGAATGGGGGCGTTTTGGGGTGTTTTCCCCCCGCGGGATGCTTTTTGTTTTTTGTCTCTCCCCCCCCCCAGTTTAAGAGTTGGGGGAAGCAGCTAAACCTTCCACAAAAGGGAGGGGGGGTTGCTATTCTTTCACCGGGGTGGGGGGGAGAAGAGTGAAGGGATTAATTAGCAAGTGCCAGTCCACACTTTCGTTTACCTACCAGCTATTGGCAAAGATGTCAAGTCGATTTTATTTGCACACAATGGAAATGATTTATTTTCACAGAAGAAGGGGGGGAGTGGGCTGGCAGATATTTGAGGAGGAGGAGAGAGAGAGAGCGCGGGGCGGAGGAGAGGAGAGGAGGAGGAGGTGGTGGAAAAGTTTGAAAATGCCTTGAACTATTCACTGTCGAGATGGCTAATCAGTATTGAGGCTGGAGGGCAATCGGGCAGCTTTTCAATGCGGTTTTCCTTTCATCTCAAGCTGGATGGAGGCGCTCAATTAAAACCCTATCAGTTTGTAAGTAAATCAACGCCTATCAAAGTTGTCACATCAAACAAAACGATTATTATTGCGGCCCGCCTCCCCTATTAATCTCCTTCTAAAATAATCCGCTTGACAGGTCAGGCTGGTGAGCTGCAAAACCTGGCCAGGATCACCACCACCCAAAAAACAAAACAATATATGTACCCCAGCCCAACCCGGACTGACTTCTGGTTTTTCCACCCTTCGGAAAAAGACAATGCAAACCCTTCGATTATGGTTTCCCTGCCTCCAATCTTGCTTTTCCCTATCTTGACACTTAAGTGTCAGATTTTGTAGGCAGTCTTTGAGTAAAAGCTCAAATCATTGTAGACCAGCATCACACCGGGCCTCTGCATCTCTCTGATTTCCTAGACCTTTTTAAACCGAAGGGGAAAGGCGGCTGGTCTCACTGGAGTAACCAGATGTAACAAACATTCCCTACCTGCTTGTGTTTAACGGCGTTTATTATGGTTATGTCTCGCTTCTTCTCTATCGACCATCAAATATGCCCGCGTTGCTGTGACTTTCACAAATGTTCTATATTCAGTACATGTGGAAATGCATAAATATATTGGCATAGTGGCAGGGGTGGGGTGGGGAGAGAGGGGGGAATAAAACTTCAACATATATGAGATCCGGGAAGAATGCACTACAGTAGTACAGTAAGAGGAAGAAACTCCCCACTGAACGGGGGCGGGGGCGCGCTCGCGAGGGCGCGCAGGCAGACACACTGAGCCACCGCAGCCTGACCGTGCGTTAAAAAGAGAGCTGGATCACTCCTGCGCCGCCGCCTCTTTCTTTTGCTTTTCTGGTTTTTAAAGCGGCGCGCGTTAATCGCGAAATCATGTGGACGGCCGTCGTGCTAGATATTGCAAACTGGTTTCTCTGAAGGACAAGAAAACACACACAAAAAAACAAAGTGTAAAGATTTACAGGGGCATTTAAAATACACGTAGACGCAAAGACCTACAGGATAACATTGCACGATTTCCCCCCTTTTCTTTTTTAGAAACCTATCAGCTAGATAGTAATCAGTGTGCAAGGTAAATTGCATCCTCGGCTGTGGTCTTTTGAACCGAGCAACTGAGAACCACGTCTTTGCTTCCCCTCTTTCAAGGGCGCGTTCTTCGTTCTTGTCGAAATCTGTTCCATGGTGGTTTGCCTAATCTCCTTTCGCTTTGTTTCCCGCGAGGTGGAGGTGGGGGTGAGGTGGAATCCGAAAGTCCCTTAGTAGCGCCGCTTAACAAAATGAAACTTTTCGGTTTAAAATCCGCTCTCCGAGCTGCTTATTCAGCTAATATCCGTCCCTTTTCTTTGGTGGCCTGAGCGCGGGATTTATGCGCCAATGTATTGGAAACCTTTCACTAATCGGACCCGGCTGTGCGTCTCCCACCCCAACAGCACCCTGTTCCTTTAGGCGCAGAACGTCATTTTGGGGAGATCTTGGGGGTTGCTACCTAAAAAGGGGGGGCACCTTATTGGCAGCAGGAGGAAAGTGAGTTCAGAGCTGTATGTGAAGCCTCTCAGTTTGCTAACCCAAGTGGCGTTTAACGTTGGCACCAAAAATATTCGTCGGGAATGCTGATTTGTAATTAAAGCATGCCCAACGCCAGCTCTCAGACACCCAAATGAACAATTTCTGCCCAGAGAGCTGAAGCCAGGGAAGGCAAGGCAAGGCAAGACCTATCGGTTTCAGGGAGCGTTTGAGCTAATGGCGCACATCTCTCCAAAGGAGTGCTGTGTATTTTCCGCTCCAAGCCTAAGGGCAGAGTGAGGCAAAAGACGGCTAAACGCATATTTGGTTACAGAGAAAGGAGCATGTCCTACGATTATGCCGCACGCAAGGGAGATGATCTTGCAGATCCACATAAGGCGCACAATCTAGCGGGAAGCTCTCCGGCGCAAGCCCCGCGGACATGAACACGGGCTCCACAGGGTGACGCGCTCCTTGCCCCGTTCCCGGTCAGGATCGCTGGATGGGATCAGGAAAACTGCGCCCTGGGCTGCGTGCCCTGGCCTCATGAATATGTTTGCTATGGAAACTCCGCAGTTCTCCCCGGTGTTTGAAACTCGAGAGCCCGACAAGATACTTCCCCTTGGAGAAAAGTTGTTTCCAAGGTTAAAATGCTAAATGAGGCATATTACTCAGGGAGCTGTTACACATATGCATACACATACGCACACATAAAAATTATTGCGCGCGTGTGAGGGTCCAAAATAGCTCCTTGATCTTATCTTGCGAAAATAATTTAGACTGGGAAATTTATCCAGTTTTGCAGTCCTCCTCCAAGATGATACATCTACCTGCTTCTCTCCCTCCTCAAACCCCAGATCCCGTGTGCTTTCATCGTGCACCCTAAAAATTAATTCCACCTAAAGTACATTTGTCACTTGGGACTGTACTTTAGTGACGTGCAGAATAATTTACATCCGCGTTCATCAGGACTGTCCCAGGAATGATGGATCATTTTGTTGAGTTGCAGTAAGGGGGGGGGGATGGAATGGAAGGAGAGTGCGGAATGATCTATAATGATGTAATATATACATTAAAAGGGTGTCTGGATGATCAGAGTTTTGCTAAAAATGTAAAAGGGCTTTTTGATTGATAACAGGGGTTGCTGTTTTTCTGCAAGGGCTGTCACGGGCTGACACAATGCTTGAATTATTAGGGCAGAGAAGGGCAACCATAAATTTCCAGCGTCAGGCAAAAACTCTCTTTATTGTCTGTATGATGGATGGGCCTCCGTACTAGACACCAAATACTTCGTATCACCCTTAAATGGGAACACATTTTTCGCGGCCATAATTCATGTTTTTTAAATAGAAAGTTTGAAATGCTTGCCTATATTTCACGGGCCTGACATATTTATGAATCACTCCCTGCATGCAAATATAATTATTTAAAGCACCGAGGCTGACATATGGGTTAGCAATGGACCAAATGCTGTTAGTGGAGTGACTTTCTTTTAATCCTCTAAATTGAATAGCCTGGCTAGGGGAAGAGAGGTGGGGAGCCGGAAGGGGAGAGGTCTGGCTACCTGTCAATAAAGTCAAATGTAAAGTTTTTGCTAATTTTGTCTCAGAGAGAGAATGAGATTCTGGCTTGATTAGGTAGATCTGACAAAAAAAGAGACTTCTGAGCCAAGTTACTATTAGGTTAATGAAAGCTACACTAATCTTTGTCCCAGATGCATTGCTTCCCTATAAACAAAAAAGGGAAATAAGAACCAAGCTAGGCGTTTGTTGCTTACAGCGTACATATATTGCCCTGCAAAATGTAGGTTCCTAGTTTCGCCCCAGCCTCTTGACCTATCAGGGGGGAAATATACAAAGAACCCTTTTATAAATCGTAGTTAAAACACATCCGCTTTATTTATTTAGGTGCTTTATAAACGGGGAAGAAAGAAGATGGTGAAAAAAGGTACATCGTCTGACGTGCAAGGGACAAACACCTCTACTTGCCCACGGTTGCTGCATTATGTGTTTCCAAACCAGTTCAGCTTTTCCCCCTCAATGTTGAGCAGCATTTCACTTTACGCGCATCTGTTTATTTCCCCTCTGTCGCCCGCTTCCCTTATCCCTCCGCTTCAGGCAGATCTGCAGAGATCCAAGAGGGAGATCAGTTGGCCAGTCACATTATAATAACGTAAAATAAAAAAGATCTGGATCTTGCTAAATAGAAGACTTTGCACAAGGAGTTTTTCGGGAGTCTGAAGAGGGTCAGCGACTCCTCTCCCACCCCGCCACCTGGATCCCCAGCGCAGGCACCCCATCGCAACAAACTGAGTGAACAGCCGGAGCGTCGGAGCCACATCCCTTGCTCTGCAAAACACAGAAGACAAGCGAGGCCCCAGCAACAAATCGTCCCCTAAGGTCCAGCTGCTGCTGCCGTTGCCGCGCCGTCCGTTGCCCCGCCATCCCCCACTCCTAGGTACCGATCTGACGTTACCTGCACCTTTCTACAGCTCGTCTGTTTCCAAACACTGCTCTCCAAAGTGAACCAGGAGAATGTATATGCTTTCGTGGACATTCAGTTCTGATTTTTTTTTTTTTTGAGATGTTGGTGCTGCATTAAAAATAAAATAAAAATAAAAATGTGGCTGGGAGGATTTGCAAACGAATGGGAAGGGATTGAAAAGGCACGGGAGAAGCTTTTGGACACCCCCACCCCACCCCAACACCGCCCCAGCTTTCTCTTCGCGCGGCGCAAAGGGACAACCGTGAAAGCGAAAGGCAGGCGAAACTGGCCCGGAGAGGGGAGGGGGAGCCGAGAGGCGCAGCCGCCGCAGCAGTTGGCGACACTTCCGCCAAGGGTGGGGTTTCTTAGGGACGCCTTTCCTAGGTCCAAAATTCCGCCGGGTTGCCTTTCTGCCTCCGCCAGAGCGATGGCTGGGAGGCTGCAGGATGTGTTTTGGAATAGCCTCCCGCTTCAGAGCCATCTCCGACAGCCCTCCCTGCAAGTAGAAAAGGAGTACTGTGGGGACCACGCCAGGCCTTTGTCCCTTACTGGGATGCCAACTTCAATAAAATATTTTTTTGGTGGGGGAGGTAAGCCCCATCCTGCATAATCGATCACAAGGTACGGCATATCATGCACACCATTTCAAAGGCAATGACAATGACAAAGGCAATGATTTAAAAGGGCTGCCCCCTCAAATATTTTATTGCGGGGTGTGTGTGTGTGAAGAGACCTCAGCCCTCTTGCTGTTTTTACTTGCAGGACAGTTGTTGGTACACTAGACAGTATTAAAGAAAGGTACAAACAACACAACTGCACACCTATAGGCTGAAATAGCATGGCTTGCTTTAGCTCATTCCCATGGTACAGTAGTGCATGCAAACCATCAAATAAGCATACCAACCCGGTAAACCATTCATTAAAGGTAAAGGGACCCCTGACAATTAAGTCCAGTCGCAAACGACTCTGGGGTTGTGGCACTCATCTCGCTTTAAAGGCCGAGGGAGCCGGCGTTTGTCCACTTCCACAGACAGTTTTTCCGGGTCATGTGGCCAGCATGACTAAGCCACTTCTGGCGAAACCAGAGCAGTCCACAGAAATGCTGTTTACCTTCCCGCCAGAGTGGTACCTATTTATCTACTTGCACTTTGACGTGCTTTTGAACTGCTAGGTTGGCAGGAGCTGGGACTGAACAACAGGAGCTCACCCTGTCGCTGGGATTTGAACTGTCGACCATTTGATCGGCAAGCCCAAGCGGTACAGTGGTTTAACCCACAGCGCCACCCACGTCCCTAAACCATTCATTACATTGTTGCTTTTTGTGTGTGTGGGGTTCTTACCCATGTAACGTTGCTGGATCAGAGCAAAAAAGCCCACCTAGTTGAGCCACCTAGTTCACCAGGGGCCTCTTGGGAAGCCCGCAAGCAGAGATGTATTCTGGTTCTGGCACAAATGAGATGTACGGGATTGCACTCCCCCCCCCCTTGTTCACCACTCTGGGCTCCTATAGAAAGGATAATATAGAGAAATAAAACCAAGAATGCAACAAGGCTAGCACAAAATACTTGTGCTGTTAACCTGCAAATCCTCAGTTCAGATCTTGCCTGTGTGCTGTGCATGGAGTAGACCTCATATGTGAATAATAATGTTAACCTATTTTACAAGGTCATCCTGGTTTCCTGGCAGAGCTTCCCATTTTCACACCACATGTAAGGATGCCTCAAAATGTATCAGGGGTAGGGAACTTTTTTAGGCTGAGGGGAGCCAGAGGCATTATCAGAACAGGTTTGAACCAGGCAAAAGCACTCAAGGAGGGTACAAATCAGAGATGGTGAGGAGCATGGGCTGGGGATGTCCCAAGGGTCAGAGATACATAGTCACATTTGGGGCCAAGGCCTGAGGTTCTCCATGCCTGAACTATGTCTGGCCAACACAGACACAGGTTCTACACGGCACATTGCCATGGACTGGTTTGGCATAGAGGAATGGTGGGAGGAGAGGAACCAGTTGGGGAACCACCAAAGGAAGAAGGCTCAGAGCCCAGGGAGTAGTGGTGGAACAATGATGAGTGTGAAGAGGGAGAAGACTGGGAAGAGAAGATGTCAGAAGCTGCAGAGTTAACAGGACTTAGTGAGCAGGGAGAGTCTGTGTCAGAGAGAAGTTGAGAATCAGAGACAGAAACTGAAGCAGGAGATGAGGGGGGCTAAGAGGCAGAGATGAGACAGGCTGGTAAAGAGTCATAGGTGTCTTCCCCTCCTGCTGTGACAAGCTCTCCTCCTTCCTTGTCTCCCAGAACCAGAAGAGGGATGAAATGGGCAGAGCAGCAGCAGGCTGCATGGAGGCACAGTCTCCGATTGCTTGGAAAAAGTCCTGAAGAGGAGGGGACTTTCAGTCTCGGCAACTGATTCACCAGAGATGAGCTGCTGTGCTCATTAGGCCTAATACTCAGCCAAGTCTGTGAAGATTGTGTTTTTGCTAATAGTTTACTCCAACTTTGAACAGTGTGATTTACTGCTGGCTCACTCTTTGACACACATCAATATTATTATAGGTAATTAAAATGAGATTGTTTACTTCCTATGTACGGTATGTCAAAGTCACAAACCCCTTTGATTTACACATTTAACACATTTAATCTTATTGTGTATATTGGTCTTTGAATCTGAATTTTATCTCGCCTACTTTTTAAATTCTGTTGATCTTTTGATTAAGCAGTATATAAATCTCATAAGTAAAAATAAATAAAAAGGGATCGCTTGCAAAGACATAAAACTGAAACAGAGTGAATATTGTGAAACAGTTTGTGGACTGGAGTAACATGAAAGATAAGACTATACCTGATGAGCATGTTGCTTTTATTATTCAGCAGGGATAACCAACTGGCACTGCCTGGTCACTGGAGCAATTTTCTCCGGCCCATAGTTATACTTTATTTGGATCAAGGTGTGGTAAATAATCTTACTGTAAGGAAAGTGGGGGAGTTTTCAGTGGTAAGAGAGAGATGTCCCACACAAACAATAGATTTCTTTTAAAACTGTATGTGCAATGCTGACTTATTATGACGAGGGGGGGGGGCAACGACTTGGAACACAACTTTAGTTATTCTGTTCTTTAAGGCTAGTTTTGAACCTTGTCCAGTCCCCTGCCCTGAAATGAGGTTTTGATTCAAAATGGGATAATCTGGTGCTATTACCTGGTGACATCTCTCTCTGCTGTTGCCAAAGCCATCCCATTCACTTCCCTTTTCCATCCAAACTTACCAGGCAGCAGAAAAAATAGCTGTGCAGATGGTAGGCTATGGTCCCCTACCTGGTTCCGGGGATTCTTTCAAGAATGCTAGACGAGGTTAATGTTGGCCTGATGCTGGAAGGCACTTCTCATTTTTTGTACATGCTCAAGTACAACACAGATAAGATATACATGAGATTCATGCATGTTTTGTAACTTTAAAGCATGTGGAGAGAGAAGGGCGGTTAAGCCTTCAAAGCAGCTTTCAATGACACCAGATGCACAGTGTAAATGTTCTCATGGATGCAGCTGCCCACTAGGCAATGGATTAACTCTGCCCATTGTATTTCATACAGGTGGCTGTCTGCAGTGCCAGGTTTCAGTCTCTCCTCACCCAATGCCAAATAGATTAAGGCAGCCAAAGGCTAAAATCTGTGTTTTGCTTTGAGGGGGGGCAATGCATGTTGCTTATTAACTCAACCCCCCTTCTTTAGGTGTGCTGTGTAGTTGTTGGGGCCATTTTTACAGCCAACATTTCTCAGTTCACCTACGATGAGCAATTAACATGGGAAGCAGCTTTCAGAGCAGTGCTGATAGCTCAAGACACCGTTTTCTGAATTAAAACTAAAGGCAGCTTTTCTTTTATCCCTGCAAGAGTATTGATTTATCTACCCTAAATGGAACCCCACACCCTCTAAGTTTCTGCATGAGTCAGCATTCTGGGTGTGCTTCCCAGCGGGAAGGAAGCAAGGAAATGCCAATGGCTCATACAGAGATACAATGGTGAGGCTCCTCAGTGGGCACTTCTGCACTGTCTCTCTGTGAGGAATTATTTAATTATCAAATTACATGTGGCATAGAGACCATCCTGCTACTTTGCAGAGTGTCTGAATGGAACAAGCTAGGTCTTATGTGATGTGACTTATGCAGAGATATCCACCTTCAGAGAAGGCTGCTGTTGTATCTTGGCCATTCAAGAGCAATTATTTAATTCATGTATTACTTTTGATTTTCTAGTTCCTTTGAGGACTTAAAATGATAAAACCACCCCCTCTCTCATTTTTAAAAGGAAAAATTTCAGGAGCTCTGATGTACTATCTTGAGATAGCTATTCTCCTTACATGACAGATGACTAAAGATTTGTAAATGTAAACTTAAGGTTGGCTGCCATTGCTATTTCGTGTAAATGGATTTGAATAAGTAGAAAAACATATAAATACTCAATGGATTGAACAAGTCCTTTATTAGAATGAGAAATAGCTTTATGTAGTTTTTGCAAGCAATGGGGGGAACCAGAGTTGCTCTCTCTGATTAATGTTTCTTCTAGGAAAAGGGTGTAGTTTGAAACACTGACAAATACATTTACAAATGATTTTCATCTTAATCTATACCACTTTACATAAACTGATTGAGTGTCTAAATTAAAAGCTTTTATTCATCACGTGAAAATGTAAAGCTATCTCTTTTAGAGACATAATAAAGCACCACGTTTTTAGACCAAACGTTTATTCACTTCTTCTTTTCTTTTCTTTTTTCTTTTTTCGGAATGTTAACTCAACTTGTGCTCTTGCTATCAAGCTCTTGCTCAGGTTTTTAAAATGGAGTCTGCATCATGTATTGCATCTGTCAGGAAACTGTCAAGTTTTATCCTTTATGCTGCATTTAGTATGAATTTATTATTGTGATTGTGATTAAAAACCATAGTGGGACAGCTATCTGGCCATATGCCCATTACCTACTCCTTATTAATTTCAAGCTAGGAAACAGACACTACAGACAGCCAGATTCCTTCTTTGCTTGGGAGTCAGGTGATCCAGGAGAGCCAATAGCACACCACTTCCTGCTTCAAGGCCAGCTGTACTCTCTCAGGCTGCCCATCTATACTACCAATAGCAACAGAAAAACACAACAAGTCACACATTGTTGACGTCTTAGTATTAGCACGTCTGGTCTAAACTTGAAGTGGAGTTCCACTCCAGCTTCCAATGGAATCTGAAAGAACATGGATGCCCAGGGATCAGTTGTGACTTGCTTTTTACTACAAGTTCTGCATCACTCTAACCCAGGGGTTGGCAAGGTTTACCTCGCCTGGGCCGGTTCACTCCAGTGGAGATCCCTCCGTGAGCCGGATCACGTGCATGTGTGATTGTGCACGGTCGCGATTTTCGGCGCCTGAGCATGTGCAGATGTGATTTCCGGCACCGCAGAAGCGAGTCCCCATGCCCTGCTGCACCGTTTTAGCACAGTGCGTGGGGACTCGCAGAGTGGGTGGCTTGGTTCAGGGGCAGCTTGTTGGCTGGTTAAACGACTCCTGTGGGCTGCTTGTGGCCCATGGGCCTTAGAATGTCTACCCCTGCTCTAACCCTTTAAAAAAACTTCATGGTGCCAACAGAGTAACCCTCTCCTCTCCTAACTGCCCCCCTCCCCCCGCTGATACGCCTCCAACTCCTGCTTCTTGGTCTGTTCCCTGGACTGTCCAGCCCAGCTGTGTCTTGCCATGGAGTAAATTAAATGTTGGCTCTCATATGCATTCTTCACTTGCAGCCCATTCCTAAGGTATCAAGCCTTTAACCTGTTTGTTGGTGTTTGCACCCTGCTAGCTCCTCCTGGTGATCACCCCATTTGGATTGGTTCCTTTGCCCAGCATAACATGGGCTCTGAGCCTGGCCTTGATCAAGAGTGGAAGGAGTTTTTTGGAGCCAATCTAATGAGCTAATGAGCTGTGTGGCCCAAGTAATACCTGCAGCCTCATTTTGTGCCGCTGCAGATAAAGCCAACAACAGAATGGTCTGGAAGTGAAGAATATGTTGAAAATTCACAGGGAAGGTCCTTTAGAAGCAGTACAATTTTAAAAAACTCCTTTGTGTATTTTAAACGAAGCAGTATTACAATAATAAACCAATCATTAAGTGGGGGAAGTACCACTCTATATGTAAGGACCCATTTGTTTGTGACCTCTCATTTGTAGATATATATTTTTTTAGCAAAACCACAGGGGATAAAGTTGGGGAAGAAGTGAAGCAGAAGACATTAAGAAAAAAAGGAACATTTTCTGCACTAAGGTAGAAAAAAGAGAAACACTAATAACCATTTCCCTGCAGTTACAGCTTTTCCTTTCTTTGCTTTTTTTTTCAATTTCAGGGTAAGGGTTCATAAGGTGCCAATGTTTACTTGTAATACTGAACACAAAATTGAATTTCTAAAATCTACCAATTTTCTGAGTTTACTTTTTTATTTTAGACCTTTTTTTCCTGAACGGTATGGTATGCCCCCAATTCAGCTTTCCACCTTGCACTACAGCAGGTGTGAGGAACCTTTGCTGAACTATAAGTCCCATAATCCCTGCCCGTTGGCCATGCTTGCTGGGAGTAATTGGAGTTGTAGTTCAGCAACATTTAGGGAGCCAAAGGATTCCCACCTTTGTGCAACATGGGCCAGGGAAAGGATGCACTCTGTGTTGAACTGGCTTTCTCCTCCAGCCAGTCATCTGCAGCTTGACTGGTGACTGGGACCGGCCGCCAAGACCACATAACACCGGTCTTGAAAGATCTACATTGGCTCTCCGTACGATTCCGAGCACAATTCAAAGTGTTGGTGCTGACCTTTAAAGCCCTAAATGGCCTCGATCCAGTATACCTGAAGGAGCGTCTCCACCTCCATCGTTCTGCCCGGACACTGAGGTCCAGCACTGAGGGCCTTCTGGCGGTTCCCTCGTTGCGAGATGCCAAGTTGCAGGGAACTAGGCAGAGGGCCTTCTCGGTGGTGGCGCCTGCCCTGTGGAACGCCCTCCCAACAGATGTCAAAGAGGAAAACAACTACCAGACTTTTAGAAGACATCTGAAGGCAGCCCTGTTCAGGGAGGCTTTTAATGTTTAATAGATTACTGTGTTTTATTTTTCTGTTGGAAGCCGCCCAGAGTGGCTGGGGAAACCCAGCCAGATGGGCGGGGTATAAATAATAATAAATTATTATTATTATTATTATTATTTCTTTGGTGTGGGGAAGGGGATATGTAACGAGACCACTTGCTCTGCTGGATTTAAAACCCTTTCAAATATTGTGCAACTACGGTTGTTTTCTTTTGAGTACAGCAGGGATTGGGAACCTGGCCTTCCATATTGATGGACTCCAGCTCCCACCATCCACCATGCTGGCTTGGAGTCCAACAATTTTTGGAGGGTTACTGGTCTTGATCCCTGATCGACACTATAATTTTTAATGGGTTTTATGCTGGTTTTACTGTAACATAAAGACATTTGGGGGAAAATGCAGCCTTATAAGTGGATTAGGGATTTCTTGTTAAAAATCCTTAGTGCTACAATTCTGTAAGGCACTGGGGACTCTCTCACAGTAGGACCCTTGTACGTTTTACACCATCATGGTAGCTTGGCGGAGAAGGGAGGGCCTACTTTCTGCTACACTATTGCTGCTGATGGGTGGTATTGCAGCTACCAGCAGAGATCATATGCTAAAAAGGGGCCAAAAGGATGTCACCTTGTCCTATAAAACTGCTTCTAGCCTGGCTCATTAGTCTGAGCTGAAGACGGAGTTCTCTGCCTGCTTGCTTCTCAGCATGCCTCCAGACTTCTACCTTTGACAAGTTCCTAGGAATTCATGGCAGCCATGGCACCGAAAGCTGCTTCTTCTCATTAGGCATTGCACATTTGAAGACCAAAGTACAAAATACCCATCAATTGTGAAGGGTGAATGAAAAAACCCCGAAACATTCACAGGAGCATCAGTGACTTTGCCTATTATAAGACACTGCATAGTAACAACATAGGGTTAAAATACACGGCTGGTGTTGTAAATTAGACTTTAATACATTCAAGAGTAAGCTTTTGAGCCTTGTCGATAGTCTCCTCCTCAATGAAACATGAAATAGTGCCCCTGGCACTCACTTAATGAGGCAGCAGGATGATCAAGCTAGCACAAGCAACAGAAGTATAAAACAGGGATAGGGAACCCGTGGCCCTCAGTTGTTGTTGGACTACAATTCCCATCAACTGTGCCTGACCATTGGCCACCTGGTTGGGGCTGCTGAGAGATACAGTTCAATGTCTGGAGGACCAATGCTCTCCATCCTTTCTTTTATATTGTAAAAGAAACCACCAAGCCTACAATCCTAACCCCACTTACCTAGAACTAAGCCCCTTTGAATTCAATAAGACTTACTTCTGAGTAGACATGGTTTATAGGTATAATAATAATAATAATAATAATAATAATAATAATAAATTATTTATACCCCACCCATCTGGCCGGGTTCCCCCAGCCACTCTGGGCGGCTTCCAACAAAATATTAAAATACAGAAATCCATCAAACATTAAAAGCTTCCCTAAACAGGGCTGCCTTGAGATGCCTTCTAAAGGTCTGGTAATTGTTGTTCTCTTTGACCTCTGGTGGGAGGGCATTCCACAGGGTGGGTGCCACTACCGAAAAAGTGTAAAAGTGTGCTTGCTTTTTAACCTTACTTTTTGTTTCTTATCCATTCCAATTATTTTCTTACACTTTCATTTTTATATGTAACTACAATGGTGAAGTTAGATATTAAAATAAAATAAATTTGAAGTTATTTGGATTTCTAAGGTGAGAAAAAAACCACTGGCTACCTAATGGTAATCCACCATGATTGCCAGTATAGTTTTGAAATTGGATAGCGCTGTCAGGAAGCAGTTTTGACGAGAGAAAGAGTGGGTGTTGTTAACTGATTATCTGCTGGCAAGAACATCAGGCCCTTCCATGGTAGAACCCTCTCAAAGTCTGGGTTTCTCTCAGAGGTGTGCCCTGATGTTGCACAGCAAAGATGTTGACCACACTTTTATGGTGACTGCAGATGAATCAGCTTTCCTCCACC
This sequence comes from Zootoca vivipara, assembly GCF_965207765.1. NCBI lineage: Eukaryota > Metazoa > Chordata > Lepidosauria > Squamata > Lacertidae > Zootoca > Zootoca vivipara. The sequence goes on from NC_142588.1 coordinate 14,058,231, forward strand.
ACACTGCACTATTTGCCAGCTGTAATTGGTTAGATATTTCAGATACATAAGTTAACCGACACTAGAGGGATTGTAACAAGCGATAACAGCTTCCTGGTCTAACAAAAAATGCTCCCTTGGCTCCCAGAGTCACTTCCTCAGTTACTTGATCTTTGCCTGTTACTCAAAAACAGTTTCATTACCAGCAACCATTTAATTTTGCTTCTGAGAGTGTGGCAGAAAGCACCAGTTGCAAAGGGCAGGAGAAGAGAAATGAGATATATCTCCATGACAGCAATGAGTGAAGCATTATTAAGAACAGGGATTCAGTCCCAGAATAAACACAGGTGAAGCGAGACATGTGTAGTGAGAGGTTTGCAAAGTTATGCATACTGTAGCAAATGTGGATAGAAGTATGTAAAGGATAACTACAATGTGGCATCCATCTCCTTTGAACACTGAGACAACACATTTTCAAAAGTGGTCTTCAAAAAAGCCAAGCAATGAGCAAGGCCTCTTAAACATTGATATTTACTTGTATCACATCCTATATAATAAAGTCCCTGTGTCTCTGCGTCCAGTCCCTGTGTCCCTGTGTCCGCGCTACTGCGCATGTGCCCCACGAACACAGGGATTGGACGCAGAGACTGGACGCACACACACACATACGCTCTCCCCACCCCCCACCCCTCTGCCAAACGCCGCTCCCGGCCGGACAAGCGCCTCACTGCGCAAGGAGGAGGCTGCTTCCTTTTCCTTCCCCCCTATGCCCCCCGCGACCAGCAGCAAGCGGGCACCATGCACATGCACGCACGCTCCCCCCCACCCCTCTGCCTACCATTTCCCTCGCGGTCCTCAGAAGAATCGCGGCCTTCTCCTGGGCGCCTGCTGCCCAGCTGGGCTCAGCGGAGTGCCCTAACGAAGTGGCGGCCATGGGAGGGGCCAATTGCCCCCCCACGTGCCGCCACTGAAACAGGCCGAATGTTCTAGCGCCCGTTTATTTAACGGGCTGAATGACACTAGTTTCTCATAAATTAGAATACTTTACCCATAGAATATTTCAATAAATATTTCTGTTGTTTGAGGAACATGAAGACCACCGTAGTCTTCCCTGGCTTCAGCAGTTCTGGATTTTGCTCTTTTGCCTTTCTGCCATTTCATATAAATCACTCAGAAGGGTACCTTCATATGCTGCTTCATACCTTTCTGTCTAGAAAGGAAAGAGGGTTGTTTTTTTTAAATGAAAGATCAGAGTTTGAGGTCTTTCCATATGCTGTATTGTCAAGTTGTTTTCAAGTAACCTGCTCAATTTTACAGGTACATATTCTTTTTATTGGGACGCAGGTGGCACTGTGGGTTAAACCACAGAGCCTAGGGCTTGCTGATCAGAAGGTCCGCGGTTTGAATCCCCGCAAAGGGGTGAGCTCCCGTTGTTCGGTCCCAGCTCCTGCCAACCTAGCAGTTCGAAAGCATGTCAAAGTGCAAGTAGATAAATAGGTACCGCTACAGCGGGAAGGTAAACGGTGTTTCCGTGTGCTGCTCTGGTTTGCCAGAAGCGGCTTTGTCATGCTGGCCACATGACCTGGAAGCTATATGCTGGCTCCCTCGGCCAATAATGCAAGATGAGCGCCGCAACCCCAGAGTCAGTCATGACTGGACCTAATGGTCAGGGGTCCCTTTACCTTTACCTATTATTTCTATAGTTCAGTGAGTCAGTGAAAACCCATCATGCCTAAGTAACATACTTAGTTTGTTAAGAGCACCCAAACCATCAATGGTTGTAATTATAATCAATCTGAATGTATATGGGGAATTTGAATGGGTTGGTTGACTTAACTGAAGGTGGTATCAAGTATCAGGATATTTATTCATGAGCTGGAAACCTGACATTCGGTACACATATATAGTCCAAAATGTCCTGTTTATTGAGGTGTGTGTGAGAGAGGGAATCTAAAATTCCTTGTATGTCACGCCTTCAAAATGGAGGACATGACAGTAAAATGGTACAGTATTGCAGTGTTTCCCAACCTTGTGCCTCCAGCTGTTTTTGGACTACAACTCCCATCATCCCTAGCTAGCAAGACCAGTGGTCAGGAATGATGGGAATTGTAGTACGAAAACAGCTGGAGGCACAAGGTTGGGAAACACTGCAGTATTGCTTACTCAGAGGGGCCTGCCTGGTACCTAATTTAATGTATTTTCGGTGTCCAACAATTTATGTGTGTGTTAAGAATATAAGATGAGCCTCACTGGACCTGACCAAAGGCCAATGAGATGGGAAGCTTGAAAGCACCCCCCCCCCCACTTGTGCTCCCCAGCAACCATTTTTGGGTGTGTTGGTTTTTTGTTTTTTGTTTGTAAACTGGTGTCCTGAATCTTCTGGTATTCAGCTTCCCTGGTTCCTCCCAAGTTCAAATCCGATGTTTTTAATTTTTAAATTCTCTGTTTTAAATTATCTGCTCCTGCTGTTTTTTTTAAAGTGCTTTTACTCACTGGTATTTAAAAAATGTATTTTGCTGCTTGTTATGTTTTTAGCTCCTATTTATAATTGCGTAAAGCTGCTTTTTATTGTATCTTGTTGGGCTTTTATGATTTTATGTTGTTTCGCTGTTTTTTTTGATGCTCAAAGAGCTATTGGGCACCTAATAATTGTAGAGAATAAATAAATATTGGGCAGCTAGATGGCTTTACCCCCCTGGCAGAATGCAAAAGCACTCAAGCACAGTGCAAGTCAAAATGAAGATAGATGGTGGTTGGCCTTTGGGAGCAGTTCTTCAAGGTTCAAGCCTATTCAGACCTTGGAGGAGGAGGAGCCCCCAGCAGATCTCCACAATGCCAATGATTCTGAAGCACTGTTGGCTCTGGATATGCCTGCCAAAGACTAGAGGTCACCATACTTGCCGCATGGCTTCCCCTGGCTGGATCTCTGACCCACTGCTTCCCATCTTCTTCAGGGTCAGAGGAGCAGAGGAGATGGTGATCCAGACAGGAGCTTCAGCGCTGCCACCTAAGTGCCTGGCTAGCTGCATTTGAGGCTCAGGATGAGGGGGTAGCTCATGGATCAGGGTCTGCCGAAGTGCTAGGAAGGAGCAGAGCCTCCAGCTTCTATGTAAGTCCACAGTCTGAGCTACGGTACTTCATTGCCGGAGCAACGGCTCTTTCCCCAAGTTCCAGCCCTTTTTGCGGGGGAAACAAATGGATAGGCTTTCCCTGCAGCAGCCAGGGGCATGTGTATATATACCTGCAGAATGCATGCCGACTTTCGTAATACGAACATATATACTTACCTTTGTGGCTGTCACACTTTTTCAGAACTCTAGATAGGACACTATTAAGTGAATGCCTTCCAAAGGATCTTTTGCTTCCAGACACATGCTCAGCTCTGGGAGGCAAGAGATCACACATTTTTATATTGGGATGTGCTACAATGCCTGACAGCTATGTAAGAACAATGAAGAATGGTAGAAAAGGAAACAGCAACCACCTTATATTATATATTAAGGTACTGGGGCTTTACCCAAGATAAGGAAGGAAATGTAAAACCCATTCAAAACTGAGAATATGTTGCAGGACACACATTAGATAAGGTGATGACATGTGCTAGGTCACATCACCAATAGAAGTTGATCCAGTTTAAGATATCCCCTTATCTGCTTGTCTCTCTAAGGATCGGCATAGCATTAACACTCAAGAATAAACTTAAACACAGGACCAGATTTGAGTGTGCCTGCGGCCTAGGCAGAGGTCTGTATCCATGTAAACCCTCCATATCATAGCTTCTTATACAGGCATCCCCAAACTGCAGCCCTCCAGATGTTTTGGCCTACAACTCCCATGATCCCTAGCTAACAGGACCAGTGGTCGGGGAAGATGGGAATTGTAGTCCAAAACATCTGGAGGGCCGAAGTTTGGGGATGCCTGTTCTTATATATATGTCTCTGTGTTAGCTGGGGTGGCTAGACAGCATGCTATCCATGATAAATGCAAATAGATTCCCCTCCTCTCTCTCACCCCCCACCTTCCTAAACCCCTTATGAACTGTCTACTTTGTCCAATGGGCAGGCTGGTCCTGCACACAAGTGCATGGGGTGGATTAACAATTTTGGCAACCATGTGCAAACACCACCACAATTAGGTGACTCGGTATTAATAACATACAAAAACAAAATGCTGTCCACTATTCCACGAGGCAAGGCTAAACCTCCACTGGAGTTGGTGAATGTTGGGTGCCATTAAGGTTGAACCATAGAACCATAGAAGTGTAGAGTTGGAAGGGACCACGAGGGGCATCTAGTCCAACCCCCTGCAAAGCAGGAATCTTTTGCCCAACGTGGGGCTTGAACCCACAACCCTGACTTTAAGGGTCTCATGCTCTACTGAATGAGCTACAGTATCTGCTTATCTGGTTGGCAGAGTGACAGGATGATCTGTGGCACACAAGCCACTAGAAAGTTCTGCATAAGCACCATTGAATTAATATTAAAATGATGTTAATACCTAGGCACAGCACATCAACTAAAATAAAAAGCATAGACCTGGTCACAAGCTTACAATAACATAGGCCAGTGGTTCCCAACAGGTGGTCCGGGGACCCCCAGGGGTCCGCGAGCTATGCCAGAGGGGTCCGCAAGATGCTATTAGAATAAAAAATATATTAAATATATTTCGTATGGTAACAGATTTTTCGTTTTGGCCGCTTCCTGCATGAGCAGAGTCTAGCGCAAAACTAGAATTAGATAGAGGCAGTAGTTCTGCTGTATGCCGTTAGGTGGCGCTTTACAAACACTACTGTTTTGCAAAGAGGCAGTGCGCGCATTCTACTAACGCTCACCTCCCCAAGATGCTTTGCGTGCGTCGGCTTCATTTGTGCGCTACTGCGCAGGTACCCTGTCTTCTCCATTCCCCTCCCTCCTCCCTGGCGCGCGCTGCCTCTTTGCAAAACAGTAGTGTTTGTAAACAAAGCGTTGTTTCTCGCGGAAGCTACAGTTCGCGTAGTAAAAAGTGGTTCGTTAAAACGACAAAGGCCTACAGATGAAGAGGAAGAACTGTAAAAAACGTATAAATATAAAATATAAAAAGACTCTTAATTTGGCTCTCACTTTTTAATTTTAGGATTAGGAATTAATGGGGGTCCTTGTCACAATAGCGGCTCGATGAGGGGTCCTCGAGAAAATTTTGTTGGGAACCCCTGACATAGGCAAATCCAGGACTGGGGAACCTGTAGCCCTCCAGGTGTTCTTGGATTCCAGCTCCCATCAGCATCTCAATGGCCAAGGATGATGAGAGCTATAGTCCAACATCTGGAGGACCACAGGTTCCCCATGCCTGGACTACACACACAAGAAGAGGCCAATGTACAGAGGATCAAGAAAAGGAAATTAGGTTTATGGTGTTGTAGTTTAGAGGCAAGTTATTAAGAGGCATTGAAACCCAATTTAAATCCAGGCTATTCCTCCCTTGCAGGTGCATTTCTAGTCCTGCTTGGTCTGTGACTGGAGACAATCTGCCCTTACTTTTGTCTCTGTAACCATAGGAGTGTAGCAAGCTGATTTTTTCTGAGTCAGATCCATCGGTCCTTCTAGCTCAGTTCTGTTTACACTGGCTGGCAGCGGCTCTCCAGGGGTTCAGGCAGGAGTATCTCTCCCAGCCCTACCTTTCTTTCAGTGCTTTTCCCAGTTCCAGGTGGTTCTCTAGCCACAACCCCTTTTGGTTTCAGGAGGACAATGTGGCAGTATGGAAGTGTGTTAGACTCGGGCCAGTGGAACCTGGGTTCAAATCCCTACTCAGTTATGAAGCTCATTGGCTGATGCAAGACCCCCCCCCAGTATCTATCTCAGCCTAAACCTATTTCTGTGTCCTAACAGCAAGTGACGCCATGGTCAAAACCACAGAGCCTAGGGCAGGGGTGTCAAACTCAAATTCATCGGGGGCCGCATCAGCAGTTTGGTCACCCTCAAAGGGCCGGTTCTATCTGTAGGACTATGTGTCCACTCTTTATTATCATAAATTATTGTCACTGCATTCAATTATTACTGTTTTTTGTAATAATGTAAGTAATAACTAGCTCTGAAAGCAGAAACATAGTCAGAATAATGGCAAGTAGATATTCAAATGTACTATTATTGTACAATTTATTGAAAAATGATTTTTGGTAACTGCACTGGGTGGTGGAGGCTCGCTAGGGTTTCATGCAGGACCTTTGCAGAGCTACTAGTACCTGGAGATGCTGGGGTCCTTCTGCATGCAGGACAGATGTTCTGCCAGTGAGCCACCACCCTTCACCAAAGGGACTGGCTGAGGTTGACTCACTGGAGCTGCTCTCCTGGTTCCAGGGTTTAAGGGCCAGAAGTATAAAGCAGCATCCTATGTTTCTGAGGAGAGGGAAGGGGAGGGGAGGGAGGAAGAAAAGAGGGAGTGGGAGGGAGAGAGGAAGGAAGGAAAGAGGGGAGAGAAAGAAGAGTAGGAAATAAGGAAGGGAATAAAGACGGAAAGGGAGAAATAAGGAAGGAAGTAGAGGGAAAGAAAGAATAATAATGAGGGAGAGGAAGAAAGATGGGAAGGACAGAAGGAAGGAAGGAAGGAAGGAAGGAAGGAAGGAAGGAAGAAAAGAGGGAGCAGGAGGGAGAGAGGAAGGAAAGAGGTGAGAGAAAGAAGAGTAGGAAAGAAGGAATAAAGAAGGAAAGAAAAAGAAAGAGGGAGAGAAGACAGAGATAAAGAAGGAAGGAAGGAGAGGGAAAGAAAGAATAAGAACGAGAGAGAGGAAGAAAGAAAGGGAAGGGGGGGGGGTCGCCGCCTTGATTCAGCGCCAGAAAAGAGCGCGAAGGGACCCAGGGGCAAAAAGCATTTCCTGTGCAGCGTGAGGCAGCGGGTGTCCGTTTTAGGAGAAGTGCATAAAGCCTCAGAGTTGCACGTTCGTGAGGCTGAGCCGCGGCAGGAGGAGGAGGAGGTGAGGCAAGAGGAGGAGGAGGAGGCGGCGGCTTGCCGGGTCGGTGCCCGGCAGCGCCGTGCAGAGAGTCCCGAGCCTCTGGGACGCAGCAGTGCTCTGTAGAACTTTGAATCATCCTCCTCCTCCACGCGGCGCTGCTGGGTGCTTTGTCTGTGCTTCAGCAGCAGCAGCAGCAGCCGTTTCCAGGCTTTGGCAGGAGGAGGATTCAAAGTGCTACAGAGCACTGCTGCGTCGCAGAGGCTCGGGACTCTCCGTGCGGCGCTGCTCCGGCCGCCTTTCTAACCCCCCCGCCCCCAGCTGTTTGTCGGCGCTTTGTCGGCACGGCGCTTCAGCAGCAAGGTCCCGCTGCTGGGTCCCGCTGGCTGGGGCGCTCGGCGGGCCACATGACGAGGTCTGGCGGGCCGGATTTGGCCCCCGGGCCTTGTGTTTGACACCCGTGGCCTAGGGCTTGCCGATCAGAAGGTTGGCGGGTTGAATCCACGCGACGGGGTGAGCTCCCATTGCTTGGTCCCAGCTCCTGCCAACCTAGCAGTTCGAAAGCACACCAGAGTGCAAGTACAGTAGATAAATAGGTACCGCTCTGGCAGGAAGGTAAACGGTGTTTCCGTGTGCTACTCTGGTTCGCCAGAAATGGCTTACTCATGCTGGCCACATGACCCGGAAGCTGTATGCCAGCTCCCTCGGCCAATAAAGTGAGATGAGCGCCACAACCCCAGAGTTGTCCGCGACTGGACCTAACGGTCAGGGGTCCCTTTACCTTTATCAGCAAGCAATGGGCCCCCCAGCTGTTTCTCAACTACAACTCCCATCATCCCTAGCTACCAGGACCAGTAGTCAGGGATGATGGGCATTGTAGCCCAACAACATCTGATGGAGAACAGCAACAACCGGGAAAAAATAGACATAACATTTTACAAGGAGAGGAAGAAGCACCACAGACAGAATAATTGCCACAGAAAGAACAAGGCTATAGTTTGAGTGCCTCACTTGTAGTTCTATAAATCGTTTAATGTGTCAAGCATGAATGAAAGTTATTAATATTGCAGTTGTTGCATAAGGGATTATTTTTTTGACCAGAATGTAATTGAAATTAGTAAGATTTTGGAATGCAGAAATAAAGAAAATCATCAAACTATCAAATATAGCACGTGTGTGTGTGTGTGGACCTGAATTATATAATTCGGTATTTGTATAATTGGTATTAGTAATTGCATTATAATTTGGTATTGTTATAGTGAGGCAATTATTGGATTGTAACTGAAAAATGAATAAAAATGGGTTAATTGGAATGATATAAAAGTAATCAGGAAAAGGTGTGACTGCGGCAAGCACAATAAAGAATTAATGTAACCATAAGGCAGGAGGGACGTGGGTGGCGCTGTGGTCTAAACCACAGAGCCTAGGGCTTGCTGATCGGAAGGTCGGCGGTTCGAATCCCCGTGACGGGGTGAGCTCCCGTTGATCAGTCCCAGCTCCTGCTCACCAATTAGTTAGAAAGCACATCAAAGTGCAAGTAGATAAATAGGTACCACTCTGGCGGGAAGGTAAACGGCGTTTCTGTGCGCTGCTCTGCTTTTGCCAGAAGCGGCTTAGTCATGCTGGCCACATGACCCAGAAAAACTGTCTGCGGACCAACCTGGACCAACCCCGGCTCCCTCGGCCAGTAAAGTGAGATGAGCGCCGCAACCCCAGAGTCGTTCGCAACTGGACTTAACTGTCCGGGGTCCTTTACCTTTAAGGCTTGAGGCAGGGAAGCCGATTAGCTCATATGAGCCAAAAACGTGAAAAATGCAGAAAGATATATTTAAATATTGTAAAATGAAAACTTAATAAAATATTGTAAAAAAGGAAAAATAAATTAAAATTATCAACAGCATCTGGGGACCCAAGTTTGGAAAAAAGGCAGTATTTGGGAGGTTTTTTTGGGGGGGGGGGCTTCTTTGCTCCCAGATAAGCTCATTCTGGGACGAGAAGTTGCACCCCACCTCGGCCCGCGGCGGTTTTGGGTCAACAACGCAAGAGACCACTCGCCTCGCTCACGTGAGGAACCCGGAATAGCGCGCGGCGTCAGTCAACGCGGGCTCTTCCGCCTCGGGATCAGCTGACGGCAGCCGGGCTTCCTCCGAGGGCATTTAATTGCAGGCGCAGCTGGGGAAGGTTGACGAGTTCTTTTTCGCGCCTTTTTTTCTTTCCTCCCCCCTCCCCCAACCGCGCGCGCTCCTTCCCCTCAGCCCACCAGGGGCGGCCACCTTAGGAGAAGCGAACTGTCCCCTTTGGAGTCTTGAGTGGGGCGTGTGGGGAGAGAGAGGCAGCACATTTTGGGGGCAGAGATGTCAGGGGTCGTGGTAAATGGAACTCAAGTAAGTGCCTCCCCACTCACCCACATAACCCTATTTGTTTGACAGAAACACTTGGTTGGTTGGTTGGGGGGGGCGTCTTTCTTTTAAACGTGTCTCAGTTTCGCTTTCTTACCCCCCCTTCCTTTCTCAGCCTCTGGTTGGAGTACTTTAAAACTTCTCTCTCGTGCTTCCTATTACCCAAAACGTCTGACTGCTACTTTTTTTTCTCTCATGAGGAGAAGATGAAGAAGGGGGAAAATTTCCCCTCCCTTTTCTCCTCATGGCTTCAGGCCCCCTTGTCCCAAGTCATGGGTTCAAGCTGAGTATGGGAAAGCTCTCTCAAATGACTATTATTATTATTATTATTACATCCTATTGGGGAGCAGGTCCTGCTCATTACAGCTGTTTTGAACTTTCTGGAGGAGGCATAAATATGACTGGTGGTTGAAGACTTGCTTTCCTCTTCTCTTCTCCTGCCCCCACCCTCAGCAATATATGACAGCTTCTATAGCCTACATGTAGTAGTACTGTAGTGGTATTTAAAATGAGAGTCATCACAGTGTCCCCTTTTTTGCTCTTCAAAATATGGCAGCCCTAAACAAAAATAATGAATTTCATAGCTAAAAAAGGATGCCTAGACATTCTGTTGTGGCGACCGTAATCTCCATTTAAGGTGCCATTTGGCAATTAGCTTATATATCTGATTTTATTGCGCTGCAAGTAAGTGTGCACAGGATTATGGCAGAGCTTTCCAAACTGTGTGTCAGGACACATTAGTGTGTCAGCTGCAGTCTGTAGGTGTGTCATGCAAATGCTCTCCACTCTTCTCCCAGGGCTGGAAAGGGGTTAGTTTAACCTCTGGTTTGTTGTAAAACTGAATTACTGTGTCATGAAATGATGCAAAACTGAATTACTGTGTTGCGAAATGATGCATGTCTAAAAAGTGTGTCACTAACATGAAAAGTTTGGAAAGCTCTGGAGTACAGGCTTGGTATACACTCCTATGAGGTTATTTGTCAGACAGGGTGTGAAGCAGAGCTCCCGTGCCTAATGCATTAAAGGGAATTAGATGCAACTTCTCCCATCAAGCTACTGCAGTTTTGGGAAGTATTACCTACCAAAATTCTCCCTTTCTATTGCATGTATTAAACTGTCTTAATGCAGCTTGGAAGCTCTACATGGCTATGGTGTTCTGGAGCCTCAGACCTCTTTAGTGTGCCTGAGCATCTGTATGTTTCCTGAGTACTGTACAAGGCCATGGGCAAATGGGAAAATCTCTTATGTCTGTAGCCTCATGTATTCTCTATTAAATTATTAAATAAACAAAGTCTTTGAAGGTGATAGATTTCAACTTTGAGTGGAGTCTCTTCCCCCTTTCCTTGGTGGTAACAGACATAAGCAATATTTGTGTTCATGGGTCACAGACATCACCTCTTTGGAACAGGGCTGTGCCCTCAAGCTCTTACTGTAGGGGCAGTGTCCTCTAACTGTTGCTTTAAACTTCACTGTGGATGCAGAGTACTGTATATCTTCGTCTTTCTAGCAGAAGGTTTAAGTTTCTCTGACCCAGAGATAAACTGATCAAAACCAAGCATGCTCTTAAAGTTCCCCCCTCTCATTGCTGCTAAAGGGGCTGTCCATGTCTCATATTGATAAGGAGCACGTGTAGAGTTTTGTACACATTGCTTTGTATGCAACAACCCTGTAATGTAGGCCAGCTTTATTATCTTGACCGTTGCAGGTGGGAAAAGGCTGAGGAAGAGTGGCTTGCTTAAGGGCCACTTACTGAGTTCACAACAGTTGTAAGATTAGGACCAGGCACCCCCAAACCTCAGCCCTCCAGATGTTTTGGACTACAATTCCCATCTTCCCCGACCTCTGGTCCTGTTAGCTAGGGATCATGTGAGTTGTAGGCCAAAACATCTGGAGGGCCGCAGTTTGGGGATACCTGATTCCAGCAAGCCCATTGAGAAAGGCTTGCTTTCTTAACACATTTTGTAGAATGCTCTTTTGCCCAGGTGGTAATACTAAATATTATTCTTGCCATTATGCTGCTGCTGCTGCCAATGTACTCGTTACAACATGCTGTACTTTAAAGGCATGTGGCCATGGGGAGGGTTTGACACATGATTCAGATAACTTGTGGGTGCTGATATAGTTACACTGAAGTTTTGCTTGCAAAACAGAAAATAATAAAATTGCACGTAGCTGTCATGAAATTAAATACAGTATGGTGTTTGTGTGTTCTTTTTATTTTGAAAAGGGGATTTACTGCCCATGCCTCAACTTCCGTTTTCAGCATAGTAATAACCATTTTCAGGTGTGTGTGTTTTTGTGTATGTGATTTGTTTCTGCAAGATAGAAACATACTTAAACAGTACGCAAAGATACCTACAAACTATGTATCAATTTTGTTTCTTTTTTTTGAGAAACATTTTGCACAGATTACAAAAACATCTGAGGGTAGAGGAGTAAACTTTTCCTTGAGATATAAAAGGATGTCATATAGAGGTGGGAGAAAGGTTGTTTTCTGCTGCTCCAGAGAAGCGGACACGGAGCAATGGATTCAAACTACAAGAAAGAAGATTCCACCTAAACATTAGGAAGAACTTCCTGACAGTAAGAGCTGTTCGGCAGTGGAATTTGCTCCCAAGGACTGTGGTGGAGTCTTCTTCTTTGGAGGTCTTTAAGCAGAGGCTTGACAGCCATATGTCAGGAATGCTTTGATGGTGTTTCCTGCTTGGACTGGATGGCCCTTGTGGTCTCTTCCAACTCTATGATTCTATGAATTACAACCATAGAAGAGCTCCGCTGTACCAGATCCATGCCTCTGAACATAGATGTTCTATTTTTGCTAATAGCTGTTGAAAAACCTATGTTCTCCACAAGGTTTGTCTAATAGCCTATGCTAATGATCACCACTGTCTCTTTTGATGATGATCTGCTGTGTAGAAAAGTCCGTTTTCTTTTCTTTTACTCTCCTAAATAAGTTGTGCTGTTGAGGAATCCTGTGTGATCTATCTTTCGTTCTTGGTAGGCTTTATGGTCTTCACTATACAGTACAGTCGTACCTCGGCTCCCAAACACCTTGGGCGTTGAACATTTCGGCTCCCGAATGCTCAAAAACTGGAAGTGAGTGTTCTGGTTCTTGAACATTCTTTCAGAAGCCGAACATTCCACAGCTTCTGATTGGCTGCAGGAGCTTCCTGCAGCCAATCAGAAGCTGCGCTTTGGAAGTTGAACGGACTTCCGGAACGGATTCTGTTCAGCTTCCGAGGTATGACTGTATACATGCTAAACATTTTTTTTTTTCATGATTATGGATGAGATTCATTTTAGAGCACTAAACCTGGAGCTTTCTCTTGCTTGTCACAACACTAAAAAGGTGTGGTCCCTAAAAAATGAAGAATCAGTTACCATAGTTTGACTACATATTTGGAAGTAAGTCCAAACACATTCCATGGGATTTTTATCCTGGTAAGTGTATTTTTGGATTACAGTCTAAAAGCCAGAGCCCATGTGAATTTACTCAGAAGTAAAGCAATGTTTGAAATTTGCCAGGTGTGTTTTGCATTTGGGGCAGGTTCAATTGCCACCATGTGGAGATCACTGGATGCCAGGTTGGTGACTGACATCTCCATCTGGCTGGCCCCTCCAACTTTCCTAAGCTGGTAAGCACAGAAGAGCTTATTTATTGCATTTACAGTGGTGCCTCGCTAGACGAATTTAATTCGTCCCAGGACTCAATTCGTCCTACAAAAAATTCATCTAGCGAGTCCTGGTTTCCCATAGGAATGCATTGAAACTTAATCAATGCGTTCCTATGGGCTCCAGGGGACTGGCGGCGGGGAAGGCAGGCAGGCAGGCGCTTGCTCTCTTGCCTGCCTGCCTTCCCCACTGCCTGTCACACGAAGATTGGCGGGCGCTGCTTGCCAGGGCTTGTCAACCCCGGCAAGCAGCACCCGCCGATCTTCGGCTCTGTCCCCCAGCTGTGTGACAGGCGGGGTGGGGGAAAGGCGGAGGAACGATCCCTTCCTCCGCCTTTCCCCCACCCCGCCCGACAGAGACGGGATCGGACTAGGGTCTTCCCGCGCTAGTGTTCCGCTGGTCTCTGCCAGTTGCCCCTCACTGCTCGCAGCAACCGGCAGAGACCAGCAGAACACAAAGGGGGACTAGCTGCAGCGTGGGAAGAAGGCCAAGGAAGATCAGCTGAGAGGCGCTGACAGCTTATCTTCCTTTGCCTTCTTCCCACGCTACAGCTTGTTCCCCTTTCGCTAGAGGAATGCCTTGTAGGTTTTGTGATCGGAGGTTTTTATGGCCATGCTTCGCAAGACGAAGCGGCGGCCATAGAAAACCTCGTCGTCTTGCGAGGCAACCTCCAATCACAAAATCTTTTCGTTAAGCGAAAAATTCGCCTAACAGGGCATTAGTCTAGCGAGGCACCACTGTCTATCCAGCCTTTTTCTCCAAAAAGTACATAGTTCACACCCCTCCTCAGTTAATTCCTACAACAACCCTGTAAAGTAGGTTAAGAGGCTGTGACTGGCCCAAAGTCACCCAATGAGCTTCATGAGTGAGTGGGGATTAGAACCCTGATCTCCTAGGTCCTAGTCCAAGGGTCAGCAACCTTTTTCAGCCGTGGGCCGGTCCACCATCCTTCAGACCATGTGGTGAGCTGGACTTTTTTTTGGGGGGGGGAATGAACAAATTCCTATGCCCCACAAATAACCCAGAGATGCATTTTAAATAAAAGGACACATTCTACTCATGTAAAAACACACTGATTCCCAGACCGTCCGTGGGCTGGATTTAGAAGGCAGTTGGGCTGCATCTGGCCCCCGGGCCTTAGGTTGTCTACCACTGTCCTAGTCCAACACACTAACCACTACACCACACTGCTTAGAGTTCTTCTGCTAGAGGACAAGCTATCTACAGTAAATTAAGTAGGTAAATGAATAAATAAATATGGGCTTGAATGTGAATTGAATTGGTTTTATTCTGGATTGTTTTATTTGATGTTTTAATGTGCTGCAAACCACTTTTTTCTTTAAAATATAAAGTGGTATAGAAATGAAAGGAATAATAACAACGATAGGGTTGGTGTGTGTCCTCTTTTTTTCCAGGACATGCCCTCCTTTTCAGGGGTAAAATTTCTGTCCGGGTGGATTTTTTAAATTCGCCAAAATGTCTCTGGCTATACAGTACTTGCTTGATGAGACATAGACATGACTGGTGGTTGAAGACTTGCTTTCCTCTTCTCTTCTCCTGCCCCCACCCTCAGCAATATATCACAGCTTCTATAGCCTACATATAGTAGTAGAGGTATTTAAAATGAGAGTCATTACAGTGTCCCCTTTTTTGCTCTTCAAAATATGGCAACCCTAAACAAAAATAATGAATTTCATAGCTAAAAAAGATGCCTAGACATTCTGTTGTGGTGACCGTAATCTCCGTTTAAGGTGCCATTTGGCAATTAGCTTATATATCTGAGTTTCTTGCACTGCAAGTAAGTGTGCACAGGATTACGGCAGAGCTTTCCAAACTGTGTGTCGGGACACATTAGTTTGTCAGTTGCAGTCTGTAGGTGTGTCGTGCAAAAGCTCTCCACTCTTCTCCCAGGGCTGGAAAGGGGTTAGTTTAACCTCTGGTTTGTTGTAAAACTGAATTACTGTGTCATGAAATGATGCAAAACTGAATTACTGTGTTGTGAAATGATGCATGTCTAAAAAGTGTGTCACTAACATGAAAAGTTTGGAAAGCTCTGGAGTACAGGCTTGGTATACACTCCTATGAGGTTATTTGTCAGACTGGGTGTGAAGCAGAGCTCCCGTGCCTAATGCATTAAAGGGAATTAGATGCAACTTCTCCCATCAAGCTACTGCAGTTTTGGGAAGTATTACCTGTCAAAATTCTCCCTTTCTAATGTGTGTATTAAACTGTCTTAATGCAGCTTGGAAGCTCTACATGGCTATGGTGTTCTGGAGCCTCAGACCTCTTTGGTGTGCCTGAGCATCTGTATGTTTCCTGAGTACTGTACAAGGCCATGGGTATATGGGAAAATCTCTTATGTCTGTAGGCTCATGGCCTCTCTATGAACTTATTAAATAAACAAAGACCCCCCCCCCTCATATTCTTAGAAGGTGATATTTGAGTGGAGTCTCTTCTCCCTTTCCTTGGTGGTAACAGACATAAGCAATATTTGTGTGCATGGGTCCCAGACATCACTTGAAGATGTTAACTGCAGATAGCATGAATTCCTGTCTGCCTAAAAGGGTGCACTGCTTCTTTCCAGAAAACCAGAAGGACTTGTGGCCCCACAGCTTTATGTTCAGAGAGATGTCATGGTTGTTTAGCGCTGTTGTTTTGAATGACTTCTCAGTGGGAATCAAAATACATTTTAGTGCTCGGAGTAGCACCCTCTATTACTTCTGCATGAAGCTCATAGTTACACTATGGAACTCTATCTCGCAGGAGGCAGTGATGGCTTTAAAAGAGGATTCGACAAATCCATGGAGGAGAGGGCTATCAATGGCTACTAGCTATGAGGACTAAGCTCTGCCTAGTTGGAGGAAGTAATGCTTCCAAATACCAGTTGCTGGAGGAGGAGAGTGCTGCTCTGCTGCAGGAAGCGAGAGTTCTGTTGTGCTTGGGTCCTGCGTGTGGGTTTCCCACAGACATCTGGTTGGCCCCTGTAAGAACAGAATGCTGGACTAGATCCAGCAGACTCTTCTTACGTTCTTATCCCAGCACAAATTATGTAAGCCACTCTCCACATCACGGTTGCATAATGTAGCTGGTGAAATGGTGCAGAGTTTTTCTTAAACTTTGATGAAAACTCCCCAAACTCCAGTCAAACCATACTTATTTGAGATGTACATCATTGTGGGCAAACTTAAAGTGTGGGGTTACTCTACTGCAACTTTCCCTGGTGTCCTCCAGCTGTTATTGAACTACAACTCCCATAAATCTGGCCCATTGGCCATGTTGGCTGGGGATAATGGGATTTGGAGTCCAGCAGTTGAGAGGGTACCAGGTGGGGGAAGTCTTCTTTACTGCATTGGGTGACTGCTGTCTTCAGATTCTGACTTCATCATTTATATATAGGCAAGGAGCAAACTTCTAAATCCTTGAACTATTTTGCTCTGAAGCAGCCTTGGGTGCTAATTTCTTAACAGATGTCAATAGTCCTACATGTAGGTTTGCGATAATGATACTGATAAAACTGCAGCTTGCTTACTCATCTGCATAACCAAACACTCCAGGGCTTTAAAAGTCTGCTCCTCTATCATATAATTGCATACCACTGAGGTCCTGACTATTTTCTTTTGAGTCCAAATTCCTGCTGACAATAAACTCCTAGTGTACTTCCCCTGCCTCACACTTTGGCCATAGTGGACACACATTCTGACTGCAGGAGAACTCGGTATTTTAAAGAACCCATTACCCTTTGTGGATCTTAGAAGGTTAGAATACATGCTGATTTTCAGCACATCCCTGCACAAAATGCCTGTTTGGTGGGGACAGCTTGTCTCAATCTACTTGGTGCCCACTGAACCTTGTAAATTGGTTGGCTGGACGTGCTCTCCAATCATTCAAAGTCCACACAATTTCTGAGACTTCTTTGTGTGGCAGCTTTCCCATATTCTAATATCCACATGGTTGAAAGCAAAACCATATGGATATTGTAAGAATAAATCTATGAGTAAACCTGCCACACAGCTGTGCTATGTAAGTCAAGGCAACTTCTGAAGAGAGGAACAGCAGTTGTGTGGAGAAGCTGCTGGAACTAATCTGGGTTAATTTAAAGGAATTGTCAGATAAACTTCACCCCAGAGTTTCAGGCTGTTATAAGTCTCTGCTAATCTTTCTTCTTGTGCTTTCTTTCTTGGTCTGATTTTTGGCTATATAAAAGTACTTAGATCACAAACCTAAGTGCTTTCTCATGGAGACAAGTTCTACTGAAAATAGTGATTCCTTCTAGAGATTGCACAACCAAGACATGTAAATAATCATGATCAGGGTGGGAATGCAAACATATCTACATTCCACAAGTATCAGTGGAATGTCAGTACAGTGGTACCTCGGGTTAAGAACTTAATTCGTTCTGGAGGTCCATTCTTAACCTGAAACTGTTCTTAACCTGAGGTACCACTTTAGCTAATGGGTCCTTCTGCTGCCGCTGTACTGCCGCCATGTGATTTCTGTTCTCATTCTGAAGCAAAGTTCTTAACCCAAGGTACTATTTCTGGGTTAGCGGAGTCTGTAACCTAAAGCATCTGTAATCCGAGGTACCACTGTACTTGTGTGTGCAGTGAATTTTCCCTAGTGCCAAACCAAGTACAGGGTCCCATTTGTGCACACTACTTCTGTTGCTGTACTTCTATATGATGTTAGCATTTCCCCTTTGTGTTGCTACATATATGGAAGCCCTACTTGGTTTCATGGGGCAATTTTCACTGATTTGTAGCATGCATGTTGTGAACTGGAGTTCTTAAGTATGTTCAGAGTTGCTTTACCCAATAACATCAGATTTCCAAACAGATTATTTTAAGAGCTATAGGAAATGGTGGCTTTTGTTACGTGGTGCTGTTTTTAGGCATGGGAGTGCCCAGCTAATTTTGTCATTGCTTTAAGATCTATACCTTCCTCGCAACCATTGGTCTTTACTTTGTCCCCTGAGTCGTCGTCGTCGTCATCATCATCATCTTCTTCTTCTTTGGTGATCACTCACAGCTGAGTAAGATTGTCTTCCATGAACATGGTCTTAACAGTGTGTCCGTTGGTGACTGTGGAGGCCAATTCTGGATCCACACATCCTTCCACAGTGGGGACATAGGTTTCTGGGTGGGAGTTGATTGTGATGAGGGTTTGCCAAACATGCCTTCCTCTTAGCACATTTCTCCCTTTTGTCCTGAGTTCTAGCATCTTCAAAGTCTATGACACCTTTGGTAAAGGCTGTTCTCCAATTGGAGCGCTCGCAAGCCAGTGTTTACCAGTTGTCAATGTTTATACTGCATGTTTTTAGATTTGCCTTGAGAGAGTCTTTAAACCTCTTTTGTTGACCACCGGCATTACACTTTCCATTTTTAAGTTTGGAATAGAGTAGTTGCTTTGGCAGACGATAATCAAGCATCTGAACAACATGACCAGTCCAACGAAGTTGATGTTGAATAATCATTGTTTTGACACTGGTGATCTTTGCTTCTTCCAGTACACTGGCATTAGTTTGCCTGTCTTCCCAAGTGATGTGTAATTTTTTTCGGAGGCACCGTTGATGGAATCTTTCAAGGAGTTGGAGATGGCGCTTATAAGTATAAACATAAGAGTAGCATCCTCTCAACCAAGGCTTCAACCAAATGCTTAAAGATCATGGATATAAAAAATAAACAAATCCCCAGTGTCAGAAATATCATCATTAGTGTGTAAGTTCTGACGTCCTTGGTGGGCCTTTGAGATAAAAGCACCTGTTCATGAAAGCTCATTGGACTGGAGTTAGTCCAACAAAACAATTTGGTCAAAGAAAGAAATTTGTGGTTTTTATGCCACGTGGAGCCTTCACTCTTCAAATAGGACCTCACCAGGCCAATTTCAGTTGTACATACGGAATGATGTGGCAGCAGTTATTAACTAGCTATTGTCTTTATCTGGATTTACTAACTTGAGATCACTGGAGCAGACAATAGAATAGTTGCTTGAATTGGGAGCTTCCCTGTGCAATCCTCTGCAGGTCTGCTCAGAAGTCAACTTCCAGGCCAACATTTATAGGATTGCAGTCTCGGTTGTGCTTTTACAGAGCCAGAATCCACACTAGAAACCAACATTTCTTTCAACTTTGAATTGCGTTTGGGGGGCTGGCTCTACTTTTTGCAATTTTTTCTGGTGTATATATTAGGTGACTCCATGTGTTTTTGAAACAGCTGGTTTTGCAGAAAGTTTGTTTACTCCAGTGCTTTTGAATATATAATTGTGGTAGTTGTGGTTGGATGTGGCAGGGAGTGCAAGTGTTTGTTCCTTGGAGGCTTTATGCATCCCTTTTGAAGTACAAAGTACTCTAAAATGGATATGTATTTAGTGGCAGGAAATTTTAATAGCACTTTTATGGTACTCAAGAGTGTTCAAACAATGAATTATCTCAGTATTTTTTTATTATGACTCTTTAACTTTATGCTTCATAACTAGTTTCCCTAATGTGTCCCTAATCTCACCTTTTAATATCTAATATCTTTTGTCAATCCTACTAACTCATTTGCAGGGTGGCAGCTCTATCATGAAAAGTCTTCCTGGCCAGGAAGAGCAGTGGTTGTTGGTAGAAAATACTGAGTTTACCTAGCACCACTCTGTTCCAAACAGCTATTTCATCTGCTTGTATCAACCAAAGAGCCTTGTGTGATGGCAAGTAGAATCATTCTCCCTGCCCGTACTTCTAAGGAAGATAATTAAGGTTGCAATCCCACTTACCTAGGAGTAAGCCCCATGAACTCTGTGCGATGTTACCTATGGGTAAAAATGTATAAGGGTGTGTTGCCAATGCCTGCTAAATATAGGACTGGATGCTGTTTAACAGAGGTGTCACCATCTGTTGAGTAATGAGATGTAATGGTGTCCTTTTTATTTAAAAGTAAATGGATTTTCCCCTCCTGTGCATCCTACTCCAGTTAACTTTGGTCCAGTGCCATATCTAATGTAAGCATTGCCTATAATTTCATCATTAATTTATCCTTCTGAGTTAATGATTCCCAGCTGGCAAGCATATATTGCCTTAATTAAATCAAGCACCTTTTTGCATTTCCTGAGAAGGCAAAGCTGGACTCTTTTTTTCAGAGAGGATGAGAGCACCTTGCTAAAAACTATATATATATATATATATATATATATATATATATATATATATATATATATATAGTTTTAATGAAAATATAAGAATAAAATTAGCAAAAAGTTTCCATAAAGACATCAAGAATAGAGATGCTCTTTTGGCTCGACTCTAATCTCTGATATGACGCTTAAGTAGTACAGCTTAGACTCTCCCAGGAAGCTTCTCCACCTGTAACTCCTGTTATGTAATGGCTGTCATGTCTTAGCCAATACAACCCTATCTATGTGCACACAATTGTCTCCAGTAAAGATTCAAAGCAGTGTACAGTATTGCTAATTTCCCAGATTATTGATTTCAGTGAATATGTGTATAAGATATGCATATGCATCCACAGACATACTAGCATATCTGTTAACAATGAGATATTCAAGGTTCGGCTTTGGGATTGGTTATGAGAAGCATGTTATTTCATGCAGTTGTACCCCTTCTATGTAACTTCTTGCCCAGGAAATACAATGTGTAAAACAAACAAACCCCTTATTCAACCATAACTTAATTGGGAGGTCCTCTTTGACACAAGCATAGGAGGGTTAACATCTGGCTCTTTGAGATTGTTATGTGTCAAGCAACTGGAAATTTGAAAACTGACACTGGTAAAGAGGGAGTTTATGTGCAGCATTTTCTCCTGATGATAAAAATATGCTCCTGTCTTTTCCAGCCCCGAAGTGGTTACATTTTTGTGTGTATTAATCTAAATGCTTTTGCATGCACATGTGTCTTGTAAATAGCTTTGGGATCTTTTAGGGTGAATGGCAGCAGACAATTGGAAAATGTTTACTGATTCTGGAGTGGGATTCCAAATAATTAGATTGAAATCTCTCTTCCTTTTGCTTTCTGGAGACTGTTAAAAGCGAGCCTTTGTCCTGAAGTAGAATTTATTGCAAAGGAAGGGATGACAGATGCCTTGAGAAGGGAAAGGAAATTGCAAGAATGAACTCTGGGCTTTTTATTTTTTCAGCTCATGTATTCACAGTAAAACTATTTTCTCTGTAGTTGACTATCTCTTTCTCAGATGAAGTTACTGAGCAAGGATGAATTAAAGGGGATGAAGTGCTACATTATCAGACTGCAATCATTTTAAGACCAGCTGAACCACAAGGGTGATTTGTAAAGTTGGGGATGCAGTGGCAAGTTGTCATGTAGAGTAGGTTGTATTTTGAAGAACATGAAATATCATCCAAACACAACTTGCCTGACTCTTATTTTCTTGTTCTTATCTGGAATTTGAAGAAATGGAAACTTAAAAGACAAATGGAAACTCCCTAAGACCAAGTTCTTTACAGAGTGCACCCTGAATCAGGCATAGACATTGCTTTGCTGCTTAAATTCTTCCGGACTAAATAGGGAGTTATCACAAATTAAACTTGCAAATACATCAATTTTCAAAAAGCACTCGGTCAGCTTTTCTGAAACTTTATGTAAGTGGTTTGCTATAGAGGGATGAGCTCATATGGATTCATTGGAGATGCTGATTAAGTGCTAAAACTTCAACTGTTTTGTGTGTGGCAAGATAAAATTTCAGTGTGTCTTGTGCAACACCATTCATTGTTTAATAACTGCTGTATGTGAGAGCTTAAGATTGGACTTCCTTTAATCTTGTAAGTTATTATGTATGGCAATAATGCATTATCTTTATTAAGAGTCTGGCATCTTGTTGTAAACATCTGTGCTTTATATGGGAAATCAGCATTCCTTTAAATTTTGATGTTGATTCGCAATGTAATGTTCTATTTTATTTTTTATTAGTAAGAGATGTACTTTTTTGTTCTGTTTTCTTTTTTCTTTTTCCTAAGTTTTCTTTATGTGTCCATGTTGATTTTTAAACCAATAAAGATTGAATTAATTTTTTTAATGTTGTTGACTAAAAATCTTGCTTTAATAGGCATTGATTGCTAGGAGGGACTTGTTTTTAATGTGCATTGGTGGCGGGTGGCTGCTGGAAATGTACCGCCTGCTTAGGGTTTAAGTTACAGAGAAGCAATTTGGAAGTTGGAATGTAGCGTTGAAAGTGACAGAAGCCTGAGTTTTGCACCTGATGATTTGCAAAGGAACAGGGTGGGAGGAGGCCATAAATACATGAAGGTTGGTTTTGGAGAACAGATACTTATTTGAAACATTTACAGCTTGTCTGCCTGCTTTCCCATACTAACTTTGTATATTTTAAAACAATGTACAGTAGATGAAAACAAAACTAGATGAACAGAAAAATGCTCCACTTGCTACTCTTTGCTTACAAGAAACAAAATATTTAAAAGATGGCTTCTGGAACTTCCTTCCACACTGGGAGGTGTGAAACACTATAGTAGTTTCTTTTCAACCGTCTTACATAGTTGTGATTCGTATTTCTTACTATTATTATTATTTATTAAATTTCTAGACCACCCTTCACCTGAGTATCACAGGGCTGTTTGCAATATAAAAACACAAAAATATACAACACAGAAAGAAACAGAAGTAATGCCCCCCCCCCCAGTTTAATAGGCCATATATTGTTTAACTAGCCAAAGGCCTGGAAGAAGAGGAATGGTTTTGCTTGGTGCCTAAAGATATGCAACAAAGGTGCCAGGTGAGCCTCCCTAGGGAGAGCATTCCCCAAGCAGGGAGCCACTGCATAAAAGGCCCATTTTTGTGTTGCCACACTCCGGATGTCTTGTCCGGTTAGATTCATGTTTAACTGATAGGGTATTATGGAAGAACTGTCCTGAAGATTGCTGCCTGATTTCTCCCCCAAGATTGCTGCCTGATTTCTCCCCCATTTTGCACCTCTGTTTGAGAACCTATTAGGTTGTATCCAGTGATAGACAGACTCAGAGTAAACACATTGAAATTGATGGACATGGCTTGCTTAAGTACATTAATTTCAGTGAATCTACTTTGAGTAGAACGTATTTGGCTACAACCCATTGTCGTGGTCCAGCTGCAGATATGACAAAGTACTAATGCAGAATTGTTACTGGTAGGTTGGGTGTGGAATGAGTACACATTTTTGTTTCCAGGTGTGAGAGAGTCTTGATTTACTGTTTCTACATTTTGCATTTGTACAGTAGGTTTGCAGACACAAAGACAACAGCTGGGAGACAAACATAACTTGAGCTGTATTGGATGATGCAGACTGATCACTCTCCTATGTGCAGGGGGTGAGAGAGCACCTTACCTCGCTGCTCATGCATATACCTCAGATACCATTGTTTATCTACATTTTAATAAAATATTAACTTATGGTCTACATGTGCAATATTCAAAGCATACAGATTCACTTTACACAGTTGATTTCTCATATAAAATTGTGTAGTGTCCTCTGAACTTACATTCACTGGATTTTCTGCATGCAGGCCCCATTGAAACATTTTTCCATTGCTTGGATAGCTATTGGTGTTGGAGGCAAGATAGGAACAATCCTCTTTTCCACCAGGTGTAGGGGAAAGATCTGGCTCTGTAACATCCAATCCAGCCCATAGTGGTTAAGGGACCCGGGAAGCCCTCGATTCAAATCTTCTCAACCATGAACTCACTAAGGTGGCTTTAGGCAGGCTGTTATCAGTTCGTTTCAATTTCTTCCATCTGTAGTATCCTGAGGTAATTTAAGTGAAGTACTATGACCACATGAAAACGAACTATAGAAATAAATTGTTACTGTTTTGCAGATACTTTAATGTGTATTGGCCCTAAGAAATGTAGCCTTTCTCCTCTTCACCCCCTCCCTTTACTCCCGAATTTTAGGGTGCTTGGCATCTGAACAAAATAAACTAGACAATAAAACTGAGACACTACACTAATGATGTTACCGAAGCAGGATACTGTACTAAAAATGCTATCTTTTAGATACTCTGCTGTTAACTTTGGAAAAGTTAATTACAATTTAGTAAATAAGTTGTTCTTGAAACTGCAAAATATCCAACTTGAGCTGACCATGGAAGTTGTTAAAACAGATTCATAATGTGACCGGTGGAGCTAGACTAATCTCAACAGTGCTAGCAGTTTATTGTCCTGACAATTGGGTGAATACTTTCATTTTGTTTCCTGCATATCTAGATTTTCAAGGCAATAGATGTCTGAAGATTGCAAATCACCCAGCTGCTAAACCCTTTTGCCTTTAATTCTTATAGGTATCTTACATCGGTCAAGATTGCAAAGAAATCCCAGCATTCCTAGGAAGAAACTATGGACGCATTGCAAAAAGACTGGATCTTAGCTTCAACTTGTTAAGGTAGGTCATGCTTTGGGTTTGACCATGGAGCAACACAAATGAGGCCTTTAGCATTTTTAAAACAAAGTATTTGTTTACTACATGTCATCAATTTCTGTACTGATGTATTGTTTACCCAATTATACGAATAGTGCATTAATATAGAGCTAGTCTGTATGCAGAAAAGAGTTTATGGTTAACACTTTCTTTGGATATTTCTTTGGAAGAAGAATGAAGAGGAGATTATCAGTTGCAAGTATCATTTTGCAATGTAATGGATGCAGCTTACATTGTACAAGAAATTTGCACTATTTTTCATCTGCTTCTGCTGAAAGAAGAGATGAATGAAAATGTGTTCTCAGAACAGATCAGGAATTGCTAAACTCTCTGAACTGTCTGAGACTTTGTTGAGTCTCTTCCAGGGTGGGATTGCTTTAGAATAATTTTTAAACTTAAGTTTCCTATTTTTAGATATGGAAACAAGCATGCCAATTTACCTATCTAATTGGTTGCTGTAGCAATAGGAATGTATTGGAATACAACCAAATATAGCCTTTTAACAGGAGCTTAAACTAAGAGCCATATAGTCCATATGCCTTTTGCACGGCAGAATTATGTTTGCTAAGAGATATTTTCGTATGCCTTTCTCTGTACATATGCCAGGATACAAA
The DNA here is from genome assembly GCF_965207765.1 of Zootoca vivipara. Lineage (NCBI taxonomy): Eukaryota > Metazoa > Chordata > Lepidosauria > Squamata > Lacertidae > Zootoca > Zootoca vivipara. The sequence goes on from NC_142588.1 coordinate 14,083,228, forward strand.
GTGCTATCTCTGACTTGAAGGCTAGGGCTACAATCCAATGCACAAATACTTGGACATAAAAACAGTTATTTACTTTTGAGTAAAATGTGTGTTTAGGAGCAAGATAATGGTGCAGTCAGTGGTTTTTTTCATGGAATGGATAAATGAGTGGTCATCAGAAATATTCATAATTTAAGACAGCATTGTAGGGCTAAAGTTGAAGAGCATACATTACTATGCTGTCCACCTGAATGGGCTCTGGATTATTTTGGTGAGCTACAGAATGATATCTCCTGGATCCTAGTGTTTGTGATGAATTTCTAGTCCCTGGTTCTAGTAGAAAACCCACACTAATCAATGCTACATGTAACTTACTGGCTGCACTTGCATGTCACATTCTTAATTCTACAAACTGTGGCTTGAACTCTACTTGCAATCCTTGTTTGGAGTTCTTGCTCAAACATCTGTTGCTGATGTGTAACAGCAAACTGGTTTAACCGAACCAGAGAATGTTCAGTTAAACTGAGCAGACACAGGGAGGAAGGAACGCATGTTAGTTCCTGATCCTGGCAATATTTAACCTCAGATATATTTCCCCACTCCATGTTCTCCCCCCCGCCTTGGATAAGAAAGCCTTTTACTTAATGAATATATTGGTCACAATTCAGAGCTTATAAGTAAAGGCTTCAACTTTTTTCTATGTATTTCATGTTTCCTTTTAAAGAAGGCTATTTTAAGAGAACCTGGGCTGGTTTGGATGTAACATCCCCAACTTGCTTAACCATGGTTTGGGATCATGCCTTCTCATCATGCATCTGCTTCAGCACTGTAATCCTGATTTATGCTTTGAACAGATTTCTGTTATATCCAGAATGTGGGTTTGGTTGCAGCCTGGCCTTTCTCCCCTTCTTGGAGCTGCAGGGTTGATTGTTGGGGTTATCAATTAGTCTGCACAGAGCCTTCTGGCACATGTAGATTTTAGGTTTAATATAAATTCTATGCTTGTTTATCACCATACTGAATAATTTATGTTTATGTTGCATTACTAACTTGAAGGGGAACCTGCAGCAGTAGGGAATTCCCTCCTCTTTCAGGGCTGTTATAAATGGTCAAAATGATCTGAGTCATGTTGCTTCTTTTACCCAATGGTGTTCAAATTGCACTGCTATGTCCCTGGGTGTGTCAGATGAGTGAGAGTTGGTGCCAGATACTCTATGCACACATTCTGTGTATGTCAGGAAGAGGAGTAAAGTCAGATCCATGCTATTCCACAAGAAACTGAGGTACACCCGCCCCTTACAAGGTGTGTGTCTAAATCCACATACATGTCCAGCACTCATACACACTCCCAAGAGGTTTAGGATTTTTATTGGAGTTAAAGATATGACTGTTATGGTTATGTGTTCCTACGACTGACCTTATGCTCACAAGATGTTCATGTACCAGATAAAGAAAGAAAGATTAATTGAAATGAAAATGACATGAGTAAATGGATGCTGCTTTCAGACAGCAATGTTGCAATATAAGCGGGCAGCAAATCATATAGCATACGCACCTTGATTCTGAGTAAAAAGTATTCCTAATTATACCAAAAGCCTAAATAATAATAATAATAATAATAATAATAATAATAATAATAATTTATTATTTATACCCCGCCCATCTGGCCGGGTTCCCCCAGCCACTCTGGGCGGCTTCCAAAAAAAAACAGAAATTCTAAAATACAGAAATCCATCAAACATTAAAAGCTTCCCTAAACAGGGCTGCCTTGAGATGCCTTCTAAAGGTCTGGTAATTGTTCTCTTTGACCTCTAGTGGGAGGGCATTCCACAGGGTGGGTGCCACTACCGAGAAGGCCCTCTGCCTGGTTCCCTGTAACTTGGCTTCTCGTAATGAGGGAACCGCCAGAAGGCCCTCGGAGCTGGACCTCAGTGTCCGGGCAGAACGATGGGGGTGGAGACGCTCCTTCAGGTATACCGGACTGAGGCCGTTTAGGGCTTTAAAGGTCAACACCAACACTTTGAATTGTGCTCGGAAACGTACTGGGAGCCAATGTAGGTCTTTTAGGACCGGTGTTATGTGATCTCGGCGGCCGCTCCCAGTCACCAGTCTAGCTGCCGCATTCTGGATTAGTTGTAGTTTCCGGGTCACCTTCAAAGGTAGCCCCACGTAGAGCGCATTGCAGTAGTCCAAGCGAGAGATAACTAGAGCATGCACCACTCTGGAGAGACAGTCAGTGGGCAGGTAGGGACTCAGCCTGCGTACCAGATGGAGCTGATAAACAGCTGCCCTGGACACGGAGTTGACCTGTGCCTCCATGGACAGCTGTGAGTCTAAAATGACTCCCAGGCTGCGCACCTGGTCTTTCAGGGGCACAGTTACCCCATTCAGGACCAGGGAGTCCTCCACACCCGCCCGCCTCCTGTCCCCCACAAACAGTACTTCTGTCTTGTCAGGATTCAATCTCAATCTGTTAGCCGCCATCCATCCTCCAACCGCCTCCAAGCACTCACACAGGACCTTCACCGCCTTCACTGGTTCTGATTTAAAAGAGAGGTAGAGCTGGGTATCATCAGCATACTGATGGACACCCAGCCCAAACCCCCTGATGATCTCTCCCAGCGGCTGCATATAGATGTTAAAAAGCATGGGGGAGAGGACAGAACCCTGAGGCACCCCACAAGTGAGCGCCCAGGGGTCTGAACACTCATCCCCCACCACCACTTTCTGAACACGGCCCAGGAGGAAGGAGCGGAACCACTGCATGACAGTGCCCCCAGCTCCCAAGCCCTCTAGACGGTCCAGAAGGATGTTATGGTCGATGGTGTCAAAAGCCGCTGAGAGATCCAGCAGAACAAAGGGTGGGTGTTACAATTTGCCACAGTATCCACACTAAAAGTAAAGTGAGAATGGGAGGGGGGTGGTTTTTCTGTTCTGGCCATTCATCTGTTCCATGTCCAGCAAGGTATGGTGGAGTGTAGAGTGAAAAGGAAGGTCTTGTTGGAATTTGAACTAATCTGGGGTTTAACTATTTTGGATCTGTGTTACCTTGTGGATAAGAGAGAGGTCTTTGGAACGAGTAAGTTTCAATCCCTTTATTCCTTTGTATTATTATTTCCTACAAATTGATGTCTGTTTACCATTCTGTTTACCTTGTTAAATTTGAAGGTGAAAGGACATGGCTCTAGTGAGAAATGACAACCAGTTTATATATTTATTGAATCATGAATTCACCTTTGGAAGAAGATTATTTTGTCTATGTGGAACCCAAATCTTTCTTACAGGAGGTGGAAATTAACATTTCCTGATAACCACACCAGACCCTGCCTAGCTTTTGCAAACGTGCTAGCAGTTTTATTGCTGCACAACAAAAGATTAGTGTGCTGATCCTGTACATTAACTATTGGGAGGTTAGGGTATTTACTCACACCTTCCTGGAAATGTTTAAGACAAGGACGGGTACCAGGGTTGAAACAGTTCATAATGAGAGTCTTTTTTTATATCAAGTTATACCAACATCATGGATGCCATGATATGCTGGAATGAACCATAGAAAAAGTTTGGGTTGGCAAACACCATTAAACTCCATCTCATCTTTCTTTGGAATCCCCTTCAGGCCAAATCTCTCTCCCCCCCCCATTTTTTGTCCTTCAGTTTCAATTCTAAGTCCTCCATTTTTCAGCCGCTGCATTTGATTGGTTTTCAAGGCATAAGAACAGCCCTCCCAGTCTACCAATAGGGCTTTGCAGATTTTAACTCCCTTATCCCTTTGTTACACTGTTTGTCAGTTTTGTGCCTTTTTGTGCCTTAGGGCCACCCCAGGGTCTGCAGGGTCAAGAGAAACAAGCGAAGAGATGTAACTGTTAACCTGAATGCTTTTTACACTGGCTTGTGTATTGAACTGACCTATACAGTGGTACCTCGGGTTATGTTACCTTCGGGTAACGTAATTTCAGGGTTGCTATTTGCGGCAAACCCGGAAGTGTATACTTCTGGGTTTCGCCCCACGTCTGTGTGCAGAAGCACTCTATCGCACTGCATGCGTGTGCAGAAGCGGCACCTCTGGATACTGACTTTTCGGGGTAAGTACGGACCCCCGGGATGAATTAAGTTTGTATCCGGAGGGTCCACTGTACATTAAAGCCTTTGCCAAAAATGGAATTGGTAAGCTGAGTACTGCGTCTGCTAGGATGGGCCAGGACAAATGTAGTCATTGTTGCCTGTACTTATTGTTTCGCGTGGATTTCTTGAGATAGGCTTGTGTAGCTTCTGTTGACCAAGTGGCTTCACGGTCCCACCTAATCCTATCCACTCTTCTGCCTGACTGATGATGGAAATTAAAGTAACTTGCATTTCCCATTGTTCCAATTCGGGTTCTTTTTTGAGTAGCAATGATTATATTAATTAAGGACTTTTTTGTCATCTTTCTCTCTCCTTTTTATGGTAATTCCTATGTGAATATAAATCTTTAAATGTATTTTTTTAAACAGCATGAAATATTATGAGAATCTGGTTTTAATGAGAGATTTCTCATGGTTCCTGGAAAATTTTAAGTAGAAAAATGTAAGGTAAAATTACTGACAGCAGCTATGCAGATTCCTCCGTCTAATTATTCTAGGGGAAGTAAACAGACCTTGCTTTCAATGGCGTAGCTGAAATGAATTAGGTTGACAATCTTCTGACACATTTGCCTACTTAAAAAATTAGGAGGAGAGAAGGCAGCTGAATATGTTGAATGTTTTGATGAGCATAACAAGAAAAAAAATCCCTAAAATTCATTTGTATCGTGCACTAGCTATATGGGGCATATGAATTAAGCTGATAAAGGAATGAAATTCTCTGCTTTGCTTAAAAAAAAATATTTGAGAGACAAGGGGTGCAACCCAGAGAAGGTTGGGGATACTAAGTGGGCATGGAACAGAGGCCAAGGATCCAAAAAAATGTGCTGTTAGCTCTATGTGCCCATAGCAGCTTTTGTCTTGTGTTCAGGAAATATATTGGATTCAAAGGAAATTTGGGATGTGTCCTTAGAGCAGCTGCTGTTTCAAGAGCAAACACTTTTTGAAGTGGCAAACAATTTTTGAAGTGGAAGACCTTTACAAAAATGTCTTGTGAATGTGACTCGGAGTTTGCAATTCAAAGACCCAAATAGTGAAAATCTGAGACTGTTTAAGGTAGATCTTTAGGTTCTACCCATAGTTTAAGTCTCATAGATCTCGGTAAATGAGACCTGATTGCTGACTGAGGGATGGAAGTATTGTTTGAGCAGAAAGGAGAATTGGAAACAACTGCCTAAAACATACAGTTTCAAGAGACAGCTGTGAACCTATGATGCCATGAGGTCGCCAGATCTCTTTTAAGCTGCCAAAGAATGAACAGTCCTGCAGTTGGTAGGGTGCAATGCTATGGCCAATCTTCAAATGAAATATTCAAGTGTTTGGCACAATATCACTTAGTTGCCTTGAGATTCTTTTGAGAGAATCCCTAATCCCTTTGTCTGCTGCCAATTCCAGTAGAATTTAGGGTTGATTCCCACATGTTTTTTGGATGCCTTCATCTGCCCACCTGCAGTAAAACATGTCTCTCCCATATTGGTCTCTACAGCCATAGCAGGTGCTGTAACTCTCCAATAGTTTGACCAAAAGGTGCATTCTTCCATTGTCTCCTGAGACAGACGGATGCCAACACAACAATTGATGACTTTCAGGTGAATGTGTGAACAGCGTGCTTTGGAAAATACTGAGTTTAAATAAACAATAGGGTGATCGGAAACTTCTGCCTGAGGTGGTTTATCTCTGCTGCTGGTTAATCTTTTACAGCTCATTCATGCATGCAAGTCTGTCAGTGGTGGATCTGCATATCTGAACAGTTTCGACAAACTCCTAATTTTCTCTAGGGTGTGCTCAATAATTTTAGAAGACAGCTGGAAGAAGGATTGATGATTTTCCAAGGGTGATGCCAGTCAATCCATTGTTGAGGTCAGAAGACCTCAAAACTATCTTCACAAGGATGCACTTGTGAATGCTACTTCTGCTGAAGTGTCAGACAGCATTTGGATTCCATTTTGTAGGTACCTTCAAGCTTTTAAGATTTGCCTGGGACACCACTTACTCCATTGCTGTTACATCTCTTTGCATGGCTTATTATTGTAGCAACAAAAGAAAGATTTAAGATAAAGCATGACATTCTCATTATAGTCCTTAAGACGAATCTTCATTTACTTTAATATGTGAGAAAAATGCACTATTGTTAAAACTTTTCTTTATGGGTACATTTATTAGGTACTGGGAATATTTTCACTGTAATTGGGTAAATCTTAATAGTAGCAATTGCATATTTATCAGTGTGAGAGGCTGTTATTAATGTAGCTGTCATGCACAAACACATTTCTGCATGAAATCCATTTAGTATGTGCATTATTCGGTCTGGAATGTCACCGGGACATCAAAGCCCCCCTTAGGCATAAGAGCCCAGTGCCCTGCTGCGGCTGCAGAAGGGGCTTGATCAATAAATGTAACATGTTAATGCAGAGCAAATAGAATAAAAGATTTTCTCTGACAAGACATGAAAAATCACCTTGTGTCAGCTGGCATGGCGATGCCATTTCAGCAGAGACACTTGCAAACTTGATCTGACAAGTAAAGAGGAGAGATGATGGTTATAAGGTGCTTTTGTTTCAAACTTCTTTTTTGACCTGTCAGGCTTTGAAGGAGCCTGAATGGCCCTTTTTTGTCATGTGAAAATTGTAGTCTTAGGCAGTTATGAAGCAGTTATCTCTTCTCAAATTGTGAATGCTGCTGTTTAATTGATTCACTTAGCATTTGAAACTGTCACGCATTAATAATTGCTAAATCCTGTAGGTACTCTCTGATGTGTCATGCTTAAATGTGTAGTTATCAGAAAATTAATATCCTTAATGAACCAGCGCTTTAGACTAGCATTGCATGAAATTCTCCTTTGCCCTTTCATTTGCTGAATGTATACCAGCCAGTTTTCAGAGTGAACCCCTCCTGGAGGATGGTGCATTCTTTTTGATGCCCGACAATTGCCAGATTTGCTTTGGGTACACAGTGTTCTAAATGACAAATACAGTAATTATACTGGAGTTAGTAATTAACATAATTATAGTCAATTATGACAAATACAGTGCAGAGCTAAATAAATGAGAGGGGGGAGAAATTAGCAAGCTAATTGATTTATCTTGTTCAGTGTTTGCAACTGGCAGTTGTAGCCTCTTCTCTCTCCCCCCCCCCCGATCCTTGGGAAATAAAATGATGTTTACACATACTGGATCTTGTTGCGAAGCTGTTCTGTCTTGCAACTCTTCTGCATACTTTTCTACATTTTTTTTTAAAGACTGAAACTTGGGAGGGGGAATTTCTTCCACTTTACTTAATACTGAGGTGTTTTTTTCTTGCCTAACACTAACCCGTTGAATTTGGTGCATGTAATTTTATTTTTCTTAAACAGATTTGCCTTTGCTTATCCACCCATATAGACTTTGTTTCTGTCGTAAAGTATTTGTAGCATATTGTAATTCTCTTCCTTGTGGCTTGTTCACCCAGATTGCGTCAAGTAATTAACGAACTTGTACAATTTAGTTTGTTGTTCCAAAATCATCCAATATGAGATGCTTGCCTGTATTTCTCCCTTGAATCAAAAGCTGTTCTGATCGAAAACTCTGATAGAAATTTCAGAGGGTGCCAACACTTTCTTGTGTTTAAATATGGATTTATTTCAAACAGTTTAGAAAAATAGGGTCTGGAATGAAAAAATGCTATGCATCATGTTCAGCATGTGGACAGGAACTTTCCAGCTCTCTCTTCCTGGTGGCATCTTATAACTCCCCTATCCCTGAAAATAATGGGCCTTTTGTACCAGCACTTCATAAAGTGTGAAGGGCTACTGTCAGTAGTATAAACGAGTAACCACAGTGCTGCCTGGAAGTAACCTGTATAGGCAGGTCCCTCTAGAATTCAACCAGGAGCTTTATTATACACACACACACACACACACACACAGAGAGAGAGAGAGAGAGAGAGAGAGAGAGAGAGAGAGAGAATAGCCAGTGTGATGTAGTGGTTTGGGGGTCAGACTAAGAGCTGGGAGACCAGGGCTGCCTCTAGACACATCAAAGAAGCGTTTAAGTTAAACATGTTTTAAACTTTGAGAAATTGCATTGGCAAAAATGGAACTCCACAGCGCCATCTGGTGTTACAGTGTTATAATGCATATACAACACATACAAAACACTTTTTCTTTACCAATCTTGCTGAGTCCCAGGGCTCAAATCCACACTTGGTCATGAGGATTGCTAGGTGACTTATGGCCAGTCTCCGCCCCTCAGCCTAATGTACCTCACAACATTGTCATGGAGTTTAAATGAAGAGGAGGAGAAAACTATGTACAGTATGTCACCTTCAGCACCTTGGAGAAAAAGGTGGGATATAAACAGGGCCGTCCTTCCTATTGGGCTGACTGGCGTAGTGCACCAGGGCGCCTGCCCAGCAGGGGGTGCATCTAGGAGGCACACGGAGCTACCCGTGCCTCCGCCTCCACCTCCGCCTCCACCTCACCCACTTTGCTCCTTTCCTGGCAGCGGTGGCTGAAGCGAGGTGGTAGCAGCGGCAGTGGAGCTGCCTCTGTCAACGGAAACCTGGACCTGGACCTGGACCTGGGCTACCTTCCACCCACATTCCTTCAAGTCACAGCGAACACAGACACTGCTGCCCCACAATGCTCCGCGTCACCTCATTTGCATGCATGGTGCAAATAAGGGTCTAGTGACTTCTGTTTCAGTGTATCTGAAGAAGTGTGCATGCACACGAAAGCTCATACCTATGACAAACTTAGTTGGTCTCTAAGGTGCTACTGGGAAGAATTTTTTTTATTTTTTATTTAAAACACACTTAAAGCATTTTAAAACAATAACATCTAAAAACAGTCAATGTTTTTGGCTTTATCAACTTGGTATGGGAAAAGCTTTTGATTTCTCGTTTTTTTCTAGCCAAATGCTCAGTTTTTCCCATTTTTGCATCAATTTGCAAAATTTTCTTTCAGAAAATCTGCACATTTCCCCTAATTCAGGCATTTCTCTAGCATACTGTATGTGTTGGTGTGTGATATATCTCTGTGTTCAAATATTTCAGTTGGAGAAGAGACGTGTGGGTTTCAAAGGATAAATGTTTTGGTTTGCTTATTGGTTCAGGAATTGCAGAATAAGTAGGGTTCATGTTAAAATGTGACCTGAAAGAATTTCTCATCCATCCCTAGTATATGCAGAAGGAGGAGATTGAAAAGGCGCAGAGATTTTTCTAGAACAGCAAGGGGTAACTCTGAAATCAAATGTGACAAGGGTACTGGTCCAGACACACTCAAATGCTCTCTCTAAAATCACCATTCAAGATGCTGACACAGTAAAGAATGATAAGAGGAGCAGGAAACTGCTACATCATGAAAGCCTTTGTCTTTTAGTCTGTACTTTGCTCCCTCTGCTTGGTGCTAAAGAAGTACCCAATGTGCTGCAAGAAGGAGGAGGCAACCTTGGTAACATTGCGGGCACAATACAATTCGGCTGCTATTTTTGTGTGCGTTAGCCATGCTAAAAAGAGCCACTCTGATGTCACTCTGCCTATTACGTGAAGTGGCGCAGACGATTGTCATAGAGCAAAATGAGGAAAACCTGATTATCATGACAGCATCAAAGACCAGTGCATTTTTTTTCCAGGCTGAGGAGCCAGTGTGTCAGATTAGACATGCATATATAGTAATTATGCTGTCATCCAGGTCATAGTTAATATAGGTTTGTAATTCAAGTTAGAGTCTCTTTCAGTGAAGAGACACTGACAACCAGGGAAGGCTTGTGCTTTGAGTTTTTGTAGTTGGTTTCCATTATGTGGTCAGTTGGTGGCTGAGCAGTTATTTTTGTCTTGGTTGCTCTTATTTCAGTGTTATTTTGGCAATAGTGAGAGGACTCCTGGCCAAGATCTTAGTTTATGTTATGATGATGCCTTCTTGCATTTCTTCCTCTTTGCTAATTCCTTTCTCAGCTTGTGAACAAAAGACAAGAGAATTGTTAGGAAAACATGTTTAAAAAGCAGTGGATAGGTTTTGTGCTATACTGAAATTTCTATGTCAATGGAAAAAACTTTTAGCCTGAATTCAACCATTCAGTGTGGATTTCTTGACTGCACTGACATGCAATTTGATTTTAAATGCTGCATTTAAAGCTCTCTGGTTAAGCTGCTTGAGGGCTGATTTGGCATGGGGAAATGGCACTGTGCCCCCTTCTCCATCTGCCACCTCTTCACTCCTGATTGCCTTCACCAGAAGAGGGTTTTCGTTAAAGGGGGCCATTGAACCATCATTTAACATATTCATATGTAGTGTGTAGTTTGGATGAAATTTCTGGCAACATGCTTGTCAGATATATGTGATATTATTGATTTTCAAACTTTATTGATTTTCAAACTCTGCTTGTCTGAGGCTTGGTACGCTGAGTGTACCTACTTGCTGGATCATCACCTTCATAGAATCATAGAGTTGGAAGAGACCACAAGGGCCATCCAGTCCAACCCCCTGCCAAGCAGGAAACACCATCAAAGCATTCCTGACATATGGCTGTCAAGCCTCTGCTTAAAGACCTCCAAAGAAGAAGACTCCACCACAGTCCTTGGTAGCAAATTCCACTGCCGAACAGCTCTTACTGACAGGAAGTTCTTCCTAATGTTTAGGTGGAATCTTCTTTCTTGTAGCTTGAATCCATTGCTCCATGTCCGCTTCTCTGGAGCAGCAGAAAACAACCTTTCTCCTTCCTCTATATGACATCCTTTTATATAGTTGAACATGGCTATCATATCACCCCTTAACCTTCTCTTCTCCAGGCTAAACATACCCAGCTCCCTAAGCCGTTCCTCATAAGGCATAGTTTCCAGACCTTTGACCATTTTGGTTGCCCTCTTCTGGACACGTTCTAGCTTGTCAGTATCCTTCTTGAACTGTGGCATGTTCCTTCTTGTTGTGGGGAGTGGGCTTGCATGTTCCTTATGACCCTTGTGAGCAAAGCCGTCGGGAATCTCGTACTCCCAGCAGGGTCACCCAAGGCAGTAAGGTTAAAGGGAAGGAGCTAGACAAAGAATGATCCAAGAAGTCCTCAGCAGCAGAACAGGCGGGTGATCACAAGCAGTATGTTACAATAGCTGTGAAGGCGGATGAAGGCTGCAGCAGATGTTTGTCGTGACTACTTCATGCCATTGGAACAGAGCCCCACTGCGAAGACTGTGCGTTGGTCAGTGTGCACTGATCTACACACATAAAACAAATTCATGCACAGGCATCTTTCAAAAACCCAAACCAAACCCCCAAAGTCCCATGGCGATCGGCAAATGGTAACGGGGGCAGGATCGTGAAATCTGGAAGTCATGAACCGGCATATGGGCGGTGGATGCAGATTCAGTCATTCTGACTCAAGGAGGCAGCTGTATCCATGACTGAGCAGCCCCTTTTAGGATCCACTCTGCTCACCCCGAGAAGGGGGAGGGGCTAGAAAAGGTGCCCTAAACATAGCCTGCCTCCCTTTCCCCCTAACTGGATTACTGCGCCCAGTGGGGTCACCACCTAGCGGTCGTAAAAGACGATTGAACTTTGGAACATGGAATATACAGACTTTGTCAGATAACACAGACAGTGAGCGTCCTGAACGCAGAACTGCCATCATTGCAAGAGAGCTGCGACGTTTTAACATCGATACTGCAGCGCTTCAAGAGACTCAAAGAGCAGGCGAGGGACAACTGTAGGAAGAAAAAGGAGGCTACACATTCTTCTGGAAAGGTCTATCTGAACAAGAACATTGAATACATGGGGTAGGCTTCGCTATCAAAAACGACCTTGTGAAGCTCCTGTCAGAAGTCTGTACTGGTATTAATGAGCGACTCTCAACCCTTTGAATAAAGCTCTCCAAAAACCACCACCACTATTATTATTATTATTAGTAGTAGTAGTAGTAGTAGTAGTAGTTGGCAAAAGTTAAAAAAAAGAAAAAAATTTTTAGTAGTTGTGAGGGACAGGGGATATCGCGAAGTCCCTCCCCTCCTAAATTCAAGCCAATCTCCGAGCACAGGGGGAAGCAGAGAGAGTTCCGATTCCAGTGGGGAAGCAGGAAGTCGTGTCCGAGGCTCAGGCAAGGTAGAGGAGCCAGGGTCCCAGGTGGGACAGGAAGGGGCGAATAAGGGCGGGAGACCCATCCCCCCAACTCCGGAATTACGCAGAAAGAGGAGGGGAAAGAGGATGGGTCTGCCAAAGCTTTTGTGTTGGAGAAAGACGCGCCAAAAGCCATTAGGAGGTTCTGAAACCGACTGACCACATCACTCCGTGTAAATAGCAATGACTTGAGCACTGTAAATACGCAGCACCAATAAAAGAATAAAATGCAGAGCTGCGTAGCGTCGTTACTCTGAAGTAGTCCACTCCGGCCACTGTGACAGCAACCTCCTAATCCTTTTTGGGCTACTCTGGAGTTGCCGGGATGAGCGTGTCAGAGGCGGAGAAATGGCGGCAGATCGCGGAGCAAGCCCAGCAAGAACTGCAGCAGCTGTCGCTGCAGGCGCAGGGGGAATTGAAGGCAGCTAAAGAGGAGACTAAGAAGGTCCAGGACGACCGGCTACAACTTGCGGAACAGGTGAGAGCGCTACAGGAAAGAGAGCAGCAATTAAGGGCGGTGGCGGTAGACCTCCAAAACAAGCTGGATGCAGAGAAAAACAAGGCGGGAGGGGCACCCCAAGTCCAAGTGCTGCCAGGAAGGAGAGCCGGGACCCTAGTAAGCAAGTTCAATGGAGACCCGAGGGAATTTCAGGGCTTTGAGACTGAGATTGTGTATGCTCTTGAGCTGCACCACGATGAGTTCCCTGATGATGAGCACAGGGTAGCGTTTATTGTGGAGCACCTTACCGGGGCAGCCAGGGAGTGGCTAAGACCGTTAATTGCAACAAGGAATCCTTGCATGAAGAATGTCAAACTATTTCTAGAAGGTTTGAAAACGATGTATTCGTCCGATAGTCATATGGACCAGACTAAGGAGGAACTTCATAATTTACGCCAAGGAAATATGACAGTTCGCGCGTATTGGGCGAAATTCACCATGCTGGTGCACAGATTGGGGTGGGAACTAGAGTCCCCCCCAATGCAAGCGGCGTTCTACTTGGGGTTGCATGAGGAGGTGAAGGATGAGCTCTCGAGAGGTCCAAAGCCCAGTAATATGGATCAGCTGAGCAAAGCGGCTCTGGCGGTGGGGGTGAGACAGGAATCCCGGTGGAGCGACAAGCAAGCAACGCGCGCAAAGCGGGCTTGGTTCCCACGGTCGCAGGAGAAGCCACTCCCCCAACAACCCTCTCAAGCCACGCCTGGGGCCAGTCAAGACCAGGAACCCATGCAGATTGATAGCGCGCGCGCGCGGGCTTTTCAAACCCCAGCGGCGCCAAGACGCAAGGAGGGAAGGGGTGGGAATTGCTTTCTCTGCAACTCCCCCCAGCATCTCGTCAGAGACTGCCCACATCGCAGGGAGTGGCAAGGAAAGGCGGGAACGGTTGTGCCCTCCCCCACTGACGCAGCACCACAGCAGGGAAACGGGAAAGCCTGGCTGCAGGAGACAAGGGGCGGCAGCCAGGCACAGTCAGCAGACAACAGCCCCAGCCCACCCACCCGCACAGAGAGGAGCAGAGCCAGCCCACCCCTCCCAGAGCAGGAGTGGTTCTAGAAGTGACGCTCACGCTTCCAAATGGCTATCCCCTGACAGTCCTCGCCCTAATTGACAGTGGGGCGTCAGCGAACTTCTTCTCGAGAAACTTTGCAGAAGAGCACCAGATCCAGCTTCTGCAGCTGGATTTTCCTCTGCACGTGGCAACCATTGACGGCAGAGAGCTGCTGGGAGGGGCCATCACTCATCAAACCCCCCCATGAGAATGACGGTTGGAAGGCACTCAGAGACACTGGCATTCAACGTCACCACCATCTCAGACCCCCCCATCGTTTTGGGCATGAGCTGGCTGGCGCGCCATGACCCCTCCATAAGTTGGCACCAGAGATGCATCACTTTTGGATCGGACTTTTGCCTGGAACATTGCATGCAGCACCAACCAGGGGAGGGGCCTCCGATAGCCACGGTGGCCACCATGCACGTCAAAGGGGGTGAAGCGATACCCAAGCCGTACTGGGACCTGCAGGAGGTCTTCAGCGAAGCGGAGTCCGACCACCTACCCCCACACAGGCCTTTTGACTGCCAGATCAACCTGGTGCCAGGGGCAACTATACCCCCAGCCAAGCTGTACGCCATGTCAGACCAGGAACTGGAAGATCTGCGCGCTTTCATCGACAAGAACCTCAAGCGGGGGTTCATCAGAGAAAGCAAGGCAGCAGGGGGCAGCCCAGTCTTCTGGGTGGACAAGAAAGACACGCAACAGCGCCGTCTTGTGGTGGATTTTAGACGGCTGAATTCAGTGACAGAGCCAGTGGCTTTCCCCATGCCCAGAGTGGATGATCTCCTGACAGCGGCACGCAGGGGCAAGATTTTCACCAAGCTGGACCTGAGGGGGGCGTACAACTTGATCAGGATCCGGGAAGGCGATGAATGGAAAACCACGATGTTCACGCCTCTGGGCTCTTTTGAATATCTGGTGATGCCCTTCGGGTTGCAAGGGGGCTCAGCATGCTTCCAGGCCTTCATGCACCACGTCCTGGGGTCCCTCCTCTTCAGGAAATGCTTGGTCTTCCTGGATGACATCCTTATTTACTCCAACGACCCAGTGCAGCACGTGAAAGATGTCAGGGAGGTGTTGCAGCGCCTGAAGGAGAACCACCTGTATGTGAAGCTGGAGAAGTGCAAGTTTCACACCAAGGAGGTGGACTTCCTGGGCTACAAGCTGTCAGACAAGGGGCTGGCGATGGACAAGGACAAGGTGCAGGCCATCCTGGACTGGCACAGCCCCAGGACTCGCAAAGATGCCCAACGCCTACTCGGCTTCGCCAACTTCTACAGGAAGTTCATCAAGAACTTCTCTCGCGTTACGGCTCCCATCACTGACTGCCTGAGAGGCAAGCAGAAGTTCAGGTGGACACCAGAGGCGCAAGCAGCGTTCGAAAGCCTCAAGAGGGTGTTCGCCTCAGACCAGAACCTGTTCCACGTGGTTCAGGACGCGCCCCTACGCGTGGAAACAGATGCTTCTGATAGAGCTGTGGGCGCCATTTTGTTGCAACTGGACGCCAACAGAGAGTGGAGACCCTGTGCCTTCTTCTCCAGGAAATTGACTCAGCCAGAGCGAAACTACACAGTGTTTGATCGGGAACTTCTGGCGATCCACGCTGCGTTCCAGCACTGGAGACACTTCCTGGTGGGCGCCAAGCACCCCATCCAGGTGTGCACAGACCACAAGAACCTGGAGTTCTGGAGAACTGCCAGGGTGCTCAACCAGCGGCAGATACGGTGGGCAGAGTTCTTCTCGAACTTCAACTTCTCCATACACTACATCCCGGGAGAGCAGAATGTCAGGGCGGATGCCCTCTCCCGCAAGCCAGAGTACATGGAGGAGGAGGCGCCACCGGCACCCAGGCACATTTCCCCCCCGTCAGCATGGTCCTGCGGAGCAGCAGTGGTGAGCGAGGCAGAACTCACAGCACTGACGGCAGCGGATGAATTTGCCAACCGCATCTTCAGAGAACTGAGAGGGGGGGGGAGCAGGCAAAAGACTTTGCAGAACGCAGGGGGCTGCTTTTCTACAAGGGTGCACTGTACCTGCCCACCACCCAGCTTAGACGTACGGTCCTCAAGCAGATGCACGACAACCCAACGGCGGGTCATTTTGGGAGGGACAAAACCACTCACCTAGTCATGAGACACTTCTGGTGGCCAGGGGTGCGGGAAGATGTTCGAGACTATGTACGGGGCTGTGACACCTGCCAGTGGGCAAAGGTGGTCAGAGCAGCGCCACCGGGATTGCTGGAGCCCTTAGCCACGCCACACAGGCCGTGGGAAGTGGTGTCCATGGACTTCATCACAGATCTGCCTTCTTCCAGGGGCAAGACCGCAGTGTTGGTGGTGGTGGACCTCATGTCCAAAATGTGCCACTTTATACCGTGTGCCAGGGCGGTCTCGGCAGAAGAGACAGCCAAACTGTTTGTGGATCACGTATTCAGACTGCATGGATTACCCTTAAGGGTTATTTCGGATCGTGGCCGCCAATTTGTTTCCAGGTTCTGGCGGCGGCTCATGAACCTCCTGCAGGTGGAGGTCAGCTTGTCGACGGCTAGACACCCGCAGACCAATGGACAGGCGGAGAGGGTCAACGCCATTCTGCAGCAGTACCTGAGATGCTACGTCAGCCAGAGGCAAACGGACTGGGTGGATCGCCTGCCACTGGCAGAATTTGCCTACAACAATGCGGTGCACGTCTCCACAGGGGTGTCGCCCTTTAAGGCCAATTACGGGCGTGACCTCAGATCTTTCCCTGAGAGGGAGGGGGAGGAGGAGGAGGAGGGCCCACAGGCTGAGGATTGGGCAGAGGAACTGGAGACGGTGCACCAGCAGCTCAGAGAACACTTGGAGAGAGCCAAGGAAGCGTACAAGAGGGGGGCAGATCGCCACAGGCGACCGGGGGAGGTCATTAGGGTGGGGGACAAAGTTTGGTTGTCCTCGGAGGGCCTTCCCATCAGAGGGCGATGCAAAAAGCTGGCGCCCAGAAGGTTGGGCCCCTTCACGGTCACGCAACAGGTCAACCCGGTGGCATACAGGCTGGCACTGCCAGAGGACATGAGGGTGCACCCAGTGTTTCATAGATCGCTGCTGTCGCCGTACAGGGAAAGCAGCAGGCTCCGAGACAGCGAACAAACCCCTGAGGGAGGGGGGGAGAGGGAAGGCAGGGAGCAACTCAATGAGGCCACAGCCATCCTGGATTCAAGGTGGGGGGTGGGGGGCCTGGAGTACCTCATGGCATGGGAGGATGCTCCACCGTCCCAGAATGAATGGGTCCCAGCCACTCAGATACAGGAGGAATTCCTGGTAGAAGAATTTCACGCCCTCTTTCCCCACAGACCCAAGCCCTGGCACATGGAAAGGGAGGGGGAGGGGGAGGAAGCACGGGAGAGCAGTTCACCATGGCGCTGGGAAGCGGAGTTTGAGGAACCAGAGGATGAGGTATGGGTGTCACCGAGATCCACCCAGTCAGAGGAAGGAGCAGATTGGCAGAACATTTTTACCCCCACCAGCTCTGACGCCACAGACTTTTTGGGATTCCAGTCCTCCCAGGCGGAAGGGGGGGCTTGCAGGACTGGGGGGAGGTGTTCACACCAACGGGCTCAGAAAGCACTGAGTTCTTAGGCTTCCAGTCGTCACCGACACCTGGGGGGGACCTGGGGAGGGGTGAAGGAGAGCTTGGGAGGGGGGTGGATGTGAGGGACAGGGGATATCGCGAAGTCCCTCCCCTCCTAAATTCAAGCCAATCTCCGAGCACAGGGGGAAGCAGAGAGAGTTCCGATTCCAGTGGGGAAGCAGGAAGTCGTGTCCGAGGCTCAGGCAAGGTAGAGGAGCCAGGGTCCCAGGTGGGACAGGAAGGGGCGAATAAGGGCGGGAGACCCATCCCCCCAACTCCGGAATTACGCAGAAAGAGGAGGGGAAAGAGGATGGGTCTGCCAAAGCTTTTGTGTTGGAGAAAGACGCGCCAAAAGCCATTAGGAGGTTCTGAAACCGACTGACCACATCACTCCGTGTAAATAGCAATGACTTGAGCACTGTAAATACGCAGCACCAATAAAAGAATAAAATGCAGAGCTGCGTAGCGTCGTTACTCTGAAGTAGTCCACTCCGGCCACTGTGACAGCAGTCATGTGATAAAATAGGACCTAACTGCTGATCAGAGAAAGGTAGCAATAAACATTAGTTTTCACAATGTCTAGAAGCAGTTAGTGTGGTCTCCCAAATATCTTTATTTGGATGGCTTGCATTTAACATTCATAAATGGTCAGGATTGGGGGTGCATAGTAGGTAGATTAACTTGGTCATTGACCCCCAAACTATTCAAGATGGCATCATTTCAAGCAGCCTCTGTGGAGCTTCAGAATGATCTCTTCTGGATGAGTGGATATAAGAATGGCATATATATTTCAATGGAAGTTAGTGCAAAGAATAGCAAATTCCAACTTCACATTTTAACCTTGTGCTCCTTTGAAAACAAAACTTTACTGGGTACTGCGTCTCTTTTCTGGCTTGCTCTACAATCTAAGAGAGAACTCTGTAATGTTACCTTTACTACCTTAACCTTGTCAAGATAACAGATAATTGGGTTTACATGGCAGTTGGATTACTAAGAGTTCATCTGCTGAATCTGTTTATCAACAAGGTTGTGTAAATTTGAAATGTAAATATGTGTGAAATTTTTACAGTGGTAGCTCTACTTATGAATAACTCTACTTACGAATGTTTCTACTTACGAACGGAGCTCCGTCCGCCATCTTGGATGCGGTTTAGATAGGATTTTTTTCTACTTACGAATTTTTAGATAGGGTTGCTTCGATTTACGAATTTTTTCTCCCAATGTGTTCCTATGGGATTTGACTTTAAAAAAATTTCGACTTACGAATGTGTGTTTGGAACGCATTAAATTCGTAAGTAGAGGTACCACTGTATTTTAAAATTTTCATGGATTTTTCACATAGTTGAAAAGTGGCATTGTATATCCTGGTACTTTTCACCAAAAACAGTGGTGGAATTTTCAAAAGGACATGATTTTTCTGGTGGCTCTCCCCCCCCCCCAAATTGTGTGTTACTTTGGATCCCAGCATCTGTACACATTGCACACAATTAATACAAGGGCTCTTCTTGAATGTCAAACATGCACACGTATATCTCTTGTTAAAGAAAATTAAAATTGAACCCTTTCCTGAATTAGGAAGATGTGACTAGGGTTCATTTTACAAGGGCTTAGCTTACTCATGCAGGTCTACTTTCTCATTCAAAGCTCTGATCAGCTTTCTACTGTGCTGGCTATTGCTCAACAAACTAAGATTAATTGTGTAACATCATTTGCAACAAAGGCACAGCTTCTTCTTGCAGATCTGCCATAACTATTCAGAAGCCTGTTGCTGTTTTCAAGACACTTACCTGCAGCTGCAAATATGTACTGCCAGCTTAACTCTTGAAAATGAAAATTGCCAATATTAGTTGCGTGTGTCTATGGTTGCAACGTGTGTGTGTGTGTGTGTGTGTGTGTGTGTGTGTGTGTGTAAGTAAGTAATGAGAACAGCCTGTCTAAATGAAGTTAAGCTGGAAATAGTACTTTGCTCAATAGGACACTGGGTATCATAATAAATTAAAATTTGCACACACCCCATTCTGTAGCTTAGAGCTATTCATCTCTCTTTTTATGGCTGTGTAGTTAAGAGTTCTTAAATTAAAAGTGCATTAACCTTTTTGCATTTTTGCTCACATTTTTGACTCTGCATCAGTCTTCCTCCCCGCTGCCTTAATCAAAAGCTGAAGTGAAACATCAGTTGCAATGGAGTGAAAAAGCCACACAAACACATTTACATAGTATTAGGAATAACTTGTAAAAAAACAAACCAAAACACCCACATTCTTCTATGGAACTCAGGATGACATACATGCACCAGTCTCCTTTTATTCTTAAATTAACCCTGTGAAAAGTTAAGGTGTGTAAGGTAAGCTTCATTCCCCCCCCCCAATAATGCTTCCTTATTGTAGCACTTTAAAAATTTAGTCTGGAGTTGCCATGCTGTATCCACCAACTGTTTACAGGGCAAGCCACATGATGCCATGATCCATTAATTGTTGTCCTGTATTATCCCTTTAGTTCTTTTATTTTTGACCACAGAAAGTTCAACTTTTTTGAGAGAGAGACTGAAGACGTGTAGTTCCCACAGGTACGGTATAAATTCCTACAAGTTGCTCCTTCGTCTTTTAAAAAGGGTGGGGTCTTGCTATGGACAGTGACATAATCGGGGAAGTGAACCTATTGCAGTTCAGAGCACACTCAACCTATGGAGTTGGCACCAATTTACCACCTTGTTTTTATTTTAAATCAATCTTTTAGTGCTAACAGACTTTCCCAGCTATATTGTTTTTACAAGAGTGAAATAGCTATTAAAGGGTTGTATTGCTATAACTCCCTTGTTGAGGAAAAAACTTTTCAGGTCATGGCCTTTAAGCATCTTGACTGGAGAGGTTTTATCATTATTTTGAAAAGAATAGTATTATAGTGTTACAGCACTGTAAAACTCATTAAAGTGGCTTTTTTCCTAATATTTCAATATTTTAAAACTATATAACTGGAAGAATGTTTTAGTGCTAATTAAAGCACCAAGGAGAAGGGGATGACAGAGGACGAGATGGTTGGACAATGTTCTCGAAGCTACAAACATGAGTTTGACCAAGCTGCGGGAGGCAGTGGAAGACAGGAGTGCCTGGCATGCTCTGGCCCATGGGGTCACGAAGAGTCGGACACGACTAAACGACGAAACAACAACAAAGCACCAAGAAGTGAATCAGGTGATAAATTGGTAGCAGCTGCAAACATCATAGTGAATGTGTGCTGAGCTTAAAATGGCTGCTTATGTGAATTGGACCTTCACCACTCACAGCAGCTTCGGCATTGGCTTGAACATAACAGAGTGAAGATACGTATACAAAAAGTGCAGAATCCCCAGTGGTTTGGAAAGTTGATCACAGTGTACTTTGTAACCTACAGTGGAAAAAGCAGTGATTAGTGAAAGGAACCATCTACCTGAAAGCTGCTGAAATCTGACATTCTATCCACTGGCTGAGCCATGCTAACTGCAGTGGGATCTGAACACCTGCTCCTGAAGAGTCTCTGCTGCAAGTAGGGTGGGGTGGGGAACACTGCAGAAGAAGAAGAAGAAGAAGAAGAAGAAGAAGAAGAAGAAGAAGAAGAAGAAGAAGAAGAAGAGGAAAGTATCAATTTTTTTTAAGAGTGATGGAGGTCCTGGAGTAACTTCATGGTAACTCCATACCAACAGAAGATCAAAACTGATTTTGGTGATCTTGGGGAATATATGCATAATAAGTATATTCATATTCTGCCATAGAGAACTGGTACCACGTTGCTTCATCAGTGCAAGCATTGTGCTAGACCAGGACATAAGAGCCTTACTGAATCAGACTAAGAATCCATGTAGTCAAGTATCCAAAGTGACCAGCCAGTTGCTTCCATGAAGCCAGTGAGGGGAGCATGAAAACACTGACTCTCTCCCGCTGGCCATCCTCTAGCATCTGGTATCCAGGTGCATACCAGTGGTTCTATCTAGCTGTTATGGAAAATAGTTTCTGATTGACCTGACCTCCATGAATCTGTGTGCCACTTCTTAAAAGGGAATAATATAGCACGGCACAATATCTGGGCATGAGGCACAGAGTTGCACATGAATTTATTCTGTTACCAATTCAAACCCTTAGTGGTAACGTTTCGGATAATGTATGTAGTACAGGTGACCAAAGTGATTATCGAGCTCTGTAGAGTGGTTCCACTGACAAAATTGCACTTAGTTTAAAAGTGCATGCCTTGCTGGACCTCTCTCAGACACATAATCATTCTTTCCCTGAAATTCTGAACAGCGAGTGAAAGAGTTAAGCCAAGCAGCCAGAAACCACTTTCAGCTTTTATACTTTGCAGATACAACCTTTTAAGCTTACCTACATTTTTACCTGCGGATGGCAATCGTTTTGCATTTTAATGACAAATCAAGTACGCTAACTTGCATTTGAAACGAAAGTGCCTTAAATGTCTCTGGCTGTCAGAATGAGATGTTAGGAGCTTGATGAAAAGAGAACAAAGAAGACAAAGTATGAAGCTGAGATACAGTGGAAAATGAAATAAAACCGTGTATGGCCTGTCAGGGGTGTCAGTTGATATTCCTATCTAAAGCACATTATAGTATTACTTTGCAGCTCATAGCTTACTCATCTGTCTTTTTTAATTCATCACTTTCTAGCCCACATCTTTTAAGTCCCATGTGTCAACAATGGGAGAAATCTGTTAATTGACAAATGAGTGTCACAAATGTGAATTGGTGCCTTTACATCAGAGGCAGGTAGTCTCTGTTATTTTTTTCCTGTCGGGTCTATTATTGGCATAAGCCAGCGTAAGACATCTGTCTTTGCCAGAATGAGAGATGACAGCCAAAGAAGGACTGTCATTGTTTTAGAGCATGCTCATTCTGGTGAGATACTGTAGAAAGATAAAATGTCAGTTTAAAGGAATATGAAAAACTATCTTCAGGAAGTCCTTAAATTACTTGGAGAAAGGAGTCTGGGAATTGGTGCCAGAATTGAAATTTGAATGTTTCAACTTGCATCTATCACATCTATTTAACAATATTTTTTTCTGAGTAGCTAAATCAGTTTATAAGGCATTTAGGAAAATGTAATGTCACATTGGCATAATTAGCTTTATAGGATGGGAGGGAATCTTTGCAGATTCCTGTTTGTTATAAGCTCATTTATTATCAGACATATATAGAATCATCCCAATACAGACATGCTTTGAAGCATTTTTTTCCTGCTGATTCGCATCTATTTTTTTAAATTGCCACTTCTGCAATTTCTTGTCCTATTATTCGTCAATTTGACATTGAAATATAATATAATGAAGCTTAAAAAACAACAACTAGAGACCTGGTTGCATGCTGATACAAAAATTAAAAGGAAGAAGAAACAGTTAATTTTGTTTCTTTAGTGCATGAAAGTTATCAAAATACATAATATTTGTTGCCATGTTAGTTTTTTCAGCTAAAATACAAAGTATTGCGGCACCTTAAAAACAAACAAATTTACTAAGGTTTTTTAGACTAGAGGCCACTTCATCAGATGCATGAAATGTTACCCTGAAATCCTGATTACACACCACACGCCACCACACACGGTTTGGAGGGTGAGGTTGTAAACCTGGTTGTAAACCAGGAGGTCAGAGTGAAAAGAAATACAGTACAGACTGTACATAGTGGCATTGGTAAGCTAATCAATGCATATAGTGTGATTAAAAACCCGTTAGCCTGATTCAAACCACAGGTAATAGAACTAAACTTCTGGATTCATTGTAATTCAGCAGTTTCACATTGCAGTCTCGCTTTTCAAATTCCTTTCTTTTAAAATAGCCACCTTTAGGTTAGGGACAAAGTTGGCCTTTCAGAGACTCAATTCTCCCAGTTTTTTTTTTAAATACTGCCAGTTGTGTTGTAAGATTTATGTCTATTTTTCCCCTATATAGAATACAAGTGTTATAGCATATGACACTTTTGAATATGAGCAGGTGAGTGAACTCTTGATGCTATGGTTTATGGTATTAAGGCCACTGCTATTGTTGCCTGAGCAAATATGGGGACGGAGTTGGCATCTGGATTAGTGGAAACCAGGATATCTCATTTGTAACATAACGTATAAGATATAAAACATGGGTTTTATATAGAGTAAGAAAAGCATCTGAATGGACAAGGAAATGAACAGGAGGGACATCTAAGAAGGTAGACAGGAAGTAACAGGGTTATGTACCTTTTGATCAAAAGGTGATAATTACAGTTTTTAAGATACATTTAAGCTTTATTATAATTATACTGTAATGGTATTTTGCTCTGACATCAATGCTTATAGTTTTTTTTTAAAATACTTCAGTTTGTATATAATCTGCCAATTTTAGGAGAACACTTTATGCATCTGATGAATTGGATTCTACTAATGAACTCATGCCATGATAAATATGTTGTGCTTTAAGGTGCCACAAGCCTCTACTGGTTTTTTTTTTTTTTTTGCTACAACAGACTAACACTCTACTTCTTTGGAATTTGGTTCCTTACACATACAAGTTTTCCACAATGGTTGGATCTGAATGATATTTCCCAGCTTTGTAAACCATGGTTTATTAAGTCAAGAGTGAGCATTGAGGCTGACCATTCCTCCTTTGCCTCATCGCATGCCAGTTTAATATAAACCAGAGTTCCCTGTTAAACTCAAACCATGCAAATTTTCCTGCTCTGTTAGCTGACATTAAGCCAGAGTTCTCAGGTTTGGACAAAACAGTGAACCCTGGTTTGCATTAAGCCAGGAATGAAACATCATAGCTAGCATGCGAAGCGCTGAATGCCTGATCCCAAAGCTCATTCTCAGCTTCATAAAGCTTATGAAAGTAGGAAAGATAATCCAGTAACAGCCAGAATTATCATTTTGGATCT